>NC_068445.1:42967502-43000002 GCF_023373465.1 Oncorhynchus keta | reverse complement strand
CCTAATGTCCCTACTGTGCCTACTCTACCTAATGTCCCTACTGTCCCTATTCTACCTAATGTCCCTACTGTGCCTACTCTACCTAATGTCCCTACTGTGCCTACTCTACCTAATGTCCCTACTGTGCCTACTCTACCTAATGTCCCTACTGTGCCTACTCTACCTAATGTCCCTACTGTCCCTATTCTACCTAATGTCCCTACTGTGCCTACTCTACCTAATGTCCCTACTGTGCCTACTCTACCTAATGTCCCTACTGTGCCTACTCTACCTAATGTCCCTACTGTGCCTACTCTACCTAATGTCCCTACTGTGCCTACTCTACCTAATGTCCCTACTGTGCCTATTCTACCTAATGTACCTAATGTCCCTACTCTACCTAATGTACCTACTGTGCCTATTCTACCTAATGTACCTACTGTCCCTACTCTACCTAATGTCCCTACTGTGCCTACTCTACCTAATGTCCCTACTGTGCCTATTCTACCTAATGTACCTACTGTCCCTACTCTACCTAATGTCCCTACTGTGCCTACTCTACCTAATGACCCTACTGTGCCTACTCTACCTAATGTACCTACTGTGCCTACTCTACCTAATGTCCCTACTGTCCCTACTCTACCTAATGTACCTACTGTGCCTATTCTACCTAATGACCCTACTGTCCCTACTCTACCTAATGTACCTACTGTGCCTATTCTACCTAATGACCCTACTGTCCCTACTCTACCTAATGACCCTACTGTGCCTACTCTACCTAATGTACCTACTGTGAGGGAAAAGGGTATTTGATCCCCTGCTGATTTTGTATTTGCCCTCTGACAAAGAAATTATCAGCCTATAATTTTAATGGTAGATTTATTTGAACAGTGAGAGACAGAATAACAAAAAAAATCCAGAAAAATCCACGTCAAAAATGTTGTAAATTGATTTGCATTTTAATGAGGGAAATAAGTATTTGAACCCTCTGAAAAATGTCCCTATGACCCTTAGTACTTGTCCCTACTCAAAACCCCTACTGTTAGGTCACAGATGTCAGACGTTTCTATTCTAGTTGGCCACCAGGTTTGCCACATCTCAGGAGGGATTTTGTCCCTATTCTACCTTGTACAGATCTTCTCCAAGTCATTAAGGTTTCGAGGCTGACGTACCTTGGCAACTCCAAACCTTCAGCTCCCTCCACAGATTTTGCCTATGGAATTAACTGTCTGGAGACTGTGCCTAGGTCCCTACTCTACCTAATGACCCTACTGTGCCTACTCTACCTAATGTACCTACTCCCCTGGATTTTGTATTTGCTTCTTCTGAGCCACTATCAGCCTATTACCTGGTAGATTTATTTGGGGACAGTCATGCTGAAATCCAGAAAAATCCACGTCCCAAAATTTTGTAATGCCCTGGCTGAGGGAAGGAGGTATTTGAACCCTCTGAAAAACATGACTTTGACTTGGTGGCAAAACCCCCGATTTGACGGTACCATCGTCCCTTTGATGCGGTGAAGTTGTCCTGTCCCCTTAGCAGAAAAACACCCCGAAAGCATAATGTTTCCACCTCCATGTTTGACGGCGGGGATGGTGTTCTTGGGGTCATAGGCAGCATTCCTCCTCCTCCAAACACGGCGAGTTGAGTTGATGCCAAAGAGCTCCATTTTGGTCTCATCTGACCACAACACTTTCACCCAGTTGTCCTCTGAATCATTCAGATGTTCATTGGCAAACTTCAGACGGGCATGTATATGTGCTTTCTACAGCTTGTTATTGGTAACAAAATAAGATTAGGAGCACTCCCTTTAAGAGTGTGCTCCTAATCTCAGCTCGTTACCTGTATAAAGGACAACTGGGAGCCAGAAATCTTTTTGATTGAGAGGGGGTCAAATCCTTTTTCCCTCATTAAAATGCTAATCAATTTATAACATTTTTGACATGCGTTTTTCTGGATTTTTTTGTAGTTATTCTGTCTCTCACCGTTCAAATAAACCTACCATTAAAATTATAGACGGATCATTTCTTTGTCAGTGGCAAACGTACAAAACCAGCAGGGGATCAAATACTTTTTTCCCTCACTGTACTGTCCCTATTGTACCTGTGCTTGATAAATCATCTATTAGTCCTTCAGTCCGTTCTGTTATACATTTTCTAGTAGTCCTTCAGTCCTGTCTGTTTTCAATCATCTAGAAGTCCTCCACTCTTGTCCATTATAAATGATCTATTAGGTATTTTAATTTGCTCACCACTGTCACGTTCTGACCTTAGTTCCTTTGTTTTGTCTTTGTTTTTAGTATGGTCAGGGTGTGAGTTGGGGTGGGCAGTCTATGTTCCTTTTTTCTATAATTTGGGAATTCTGTGTTTGGCCTGGTATAGTTCTCAATCAGAGGCAGGTGTCAATCGTTGTCCCTGATTGAGAACCATATTTAGGTAGCCTGTTTTCACGTTTGAGTTGTGGGTGATTATTTCCTGTTTAGTGTTTTTGTCGGTCACCTTACGGGACTGTTAGTTTGTTATTTATTGTTTTGTTCAGTGTACTAGAACTTCATTAAAAGCTATGAACACTTACCACGCTGCGCATTGGTCCTCTCTTTAGCCCAACGAAGAACGTTACAACCACAGACCTGTCTGGTTCTCAAATGATTAAGGGTCAAGTTATTAACATAGTTATTAAGGGTCAAGTTATTAAGATCGTTATTACGGGTCAAGTTACTAAGATAGTTATTAAGGGTCAAGTTATTAAGATCGTTATTACGGGTCAAGTTATTAAGATAGTTATTAAGGGTCAAGTTATTAAGGGTCAAGTTACTAAGATAGTTACTAAGGGTCAAGTTATTACAGGTCAAGTTACTAAGATAGTTATTAAGGGTCAAGTTACTAAGGGTCAAGTTATTAAGGGTCAAGGTATTAAGGTCAAGTTATTTTCTTACATTACCGTGAAACTTACATGAGCAGCTGTTTTACGGACACTGTGTGGGTGTATTAAAACACTCAGGACGACAGTTTATACTATTAAACAAACACAAAGTACTTTAGCACAGATAAATGTGCACGTTACTTATCGTCTTGTGGCAGGGAAGACACGCCGACAGTAGCATGACCCAGATGGGTTTCTCTTCCTTTTTTGTAACAATGAACCTTCTTAACCTCTACCGTCTTAGTTATAACACAATATCATATACACACATCCCCCTACAACCACATAATATCACATAACATTCATACCAGCTGTAGCTGTGTCAAATATCCACAAAAGCCAGCTTTCATGCTGGGTTGACAACCCGAGGCTACGTATGTAAGTCTGAAAATAACCTGGCATTAAAACTAAACAGGCATCCCAACTGGACAAGGCTTGTGGAGCTCGTAGCTAAGAGCAAAGTGAAAAAGGACAATTGAAAGTCGCAAGGATTTGACATTGATTAGTGACCAAAATAAAAAACGAGAGTTGTGTCGTGACAAGATGTCCGTATAGAAGTCAGTGGCCTACGTAAACGTCATTTACAACATGTTGGTTAGTCTCAGTTCCCTTGTCACAACATACGTCTCGGGGTCTTGGGCATCGCCGCATTACTTCAACCTGCTCATCAGAAGGATCCCAACCAAGGTGTCGATCTCAATCTCTAAACTCTTCCTAAGAGTATTGGACCTACAGTGGCCTAGCTAAGTTGCACAATTTATAACAATACCAAGATAGCCAATGTAGCCTAATATGTAATCAAACCAAGATCTAACCTTTATTTTCGTAAAAAAAACATGTTTACAATATAGCTAAGACGTAATTACATTTTGTGATTGTGATTGTTATTTTTTTTTGTGTGTTTGAAGCTCTTCTGTGGTAAATATCTCTCTTCGACTCACAGATAGGACTTCCTATTCCTCAATGGCTGCTTCCCAAATGGATCTCTATTCCCTATATAGTACACCGCTTTTTACCAGCGCCACATGGGACGAAGATGGTGCTGCTGTGGATAGTACCTGTCTTACGGACTGATGACCAATTCTGCTTTTTTTGCGTATTTTTACACTGATCTTAGCTTTTTTTTGTACATAATGTCTACGCCATAATTTCTTATGACCTATCAACGGGACCTGAATATTTTTAATATTCTATGTTTCTCCGAGTTGTGACTGAACAAGGACGTGGATAATATACTTGCTGGTTTTTCTGTGTATCATCAAGGCCGGACGGCAGTAAGACAAAAGGAGGAGGGGTGTGTCTCTTTCAACAGCTGGTGCACGATCTCTAACGTTAAGTCTCAAGTTTTTACTCACCTGAGTTAGAATACCTCATGATAAGCTGTAGACCATACTATTTACCAAGAGGAAGGAGTAAAGACAGACCCCATCCTGTCTTTGAGTATTCGTACAAACCAGTTCTAATCCCTCCTCCTCCTCTTACGAACCTTAAGTACCCCAAGGGGGTCAAATGTAGACGCTTTTACAAATCGCCTGTGTTACACAGTCGATCTGGAGGAGAAAGAAATGCACACCTATTTAGGCGGAGAACTTGAAAATAACGCTGTGTTTGTGTAAAATGTGGTGCCAGTAACTGATTATTTTACGATTGTTAGTCTGAACTACATATCAACAACCAATACTGTCCTGACACTGTCCACAGCGGGTGACAACCTGTAACCGGGCCGGTCGACCCTTGATTAGAGAGTCTATATTTTCACGGCTGTGAAACTTTACTTATGTCAAATCAAAGTCATTTGTCACATGCGCCGAATACAACAGGTGTAGTAGACCTTACAGTGAAATGCCGAATACAACAGGTGTAGTAGACCTTACAGTGAAATGCTGAATACAACAGGTGTAGTAGACCTTACAGTGAAATTCCGAATACAACAGGTGTAGTAGACCTTACAGTGAAATGCTGAATACAACAGGTGTAGTAGACCTTACAGTGAAATGCTGAATACAACAGGTGTAGTAGACCTTACAGTGAAATGCTGAATACAACAGGTGTAGTAGACCTTACAGTGAAATGCTGAATACAACAGGTGTAGTAGACCTTACAGTGAAATGCTTAATACAACCGAGACCTACAAAATGCAGGTGTAGTAGACCAGTGAAATTGAATACAGTGAAATGCTGAATACAACAGGTGTAGTAGACCTGAAATACAGTGAAATTCAGTGAAATGCTGAATACAACAGGTGTAGTAGACCTTACAGTGAAATGCTGAATACAACAGGTGTAGTAGACCTTACAGTGAAATGCTGAATACAACAGGTGTAGTAGACCTTACAGTGAAATGCTGAATACAACAGGTGTAGTAGACCTTACAGTGAAATGCTGAATACAACAGGTGTAGTAGACCTTACAGTGAAATGCTGACAGTGAAAGTGAAATGCTGAATACAACAGGTGTAGTAGACCTTACAGTGCTGAATACAACCGGTGTAGACCTTACAGTGAAATGCTGAATACAACAGGTGTAGTAGACCTTACAGTGAAATGCTGAATACAACAGGTGTAGTAGACCTTACAGTGAAATGCTGAATACAACAGGTGTAGTAGACCTTACAGTGAAATGCCGAATACAACAGGTGTAGTAGACCTTACAGTGAAATGCTTACTTACGAGCCCCTAACCAACTATGGAGGTTTAAGAAAAATATCACAACAAAAAAAGAAGTAAAAGTAACAAATCATTAAAAAGCAGCAGTAAAATAACAATAGCGAGGCTATATATACGGGGTACCGGTACAGAGTCAAGGGGCACCGGTTAGGCGAGGTATTTGTGGTAATATGTACACGTAGGTAGAGTTATGAAAGTGACTATGCATAGATAATTAACAGAGAGTATCAGCAGCGTAAAAGAGGGGGGGGGGGCAGTACAAATAGTCTGGGTAGCCATTTGATTAGCTGTTCAGGAGTCTTATGGCTTGGTGGTAGAAGCCGTTTAGAAACCTCTTGGACCTAGACTTGGCGCTCCGGAACCGCTTGCCGTGCGGCAGCAGAGAGAACAGTCTGTGACGTGGTTGGCTGGAGTGTACAGTCTGTGACGTTGTTGGCTGGAGTGTACAGTCTGTGACGTGGTTGGCTGGAGTGTACAGTCTGTGACGTGGTTGGCTGGAGTGTACAGTCTGTGACGTGGTTGGCTGGAGTGTACAGTCTGTGACGTGGTTGGCTGGAGTGTACAGTCTGTGACGTGGTTGGCTGGAGTGTACAGTCTGTGACGTGGTTGGCTGGAGTGTACAGTCTGTGACGTTGTTGGCTGGAGTGCACTGTAGTGTAGTCTCTCGTTCATATTTCCTGTTTTCACAAATAAGAATGTTCAATTCTCCAGAGTTAAAGTGTTGTCATATCTGCCTGTGAGAATATAAAGCCATTTCAATTGATCTGTAGAGTTTCCCACGTCAAATCAAATCAAATCAAATCAAATCAAAATCAAATATAATCAAATCAAATCAAATCAAATCAAATCAAATTTATTTATATAGCCCTTCGTACATCAGCTGATATCTCAAAGTGCTGTACCCACGTCAATGATTGTACTGCATTTCATTTGTATCTTGTGTCTATTAACCCTTATGAGGTGTTGTTTTCAGCCAATGTTGACGTCGCTGATGGACCCACACAATTATTGTTTTTTTTTAAAACAATACAGCCATAACAATTTATGTAAAAATAATTAATACTTACAGTACCAGTCAAAAGTTTGGACACTCCTAATCATTACAGGGTTTTTCTTAATTAAAAAAATATATATATTTTCTACATTGTAGGATAATAGTGAAGAAATCAAAACTATGAAATAACAGATCTTGATTCCATATTTTGCGGGTTTAGACGGTATGTACTACCTGAAGGGGCAGCGACCCCTAAATGGGCCCATGGTTGTAAAACAGGGGAAGGCGGTCCACCCACTTGTCCCAAACTGACCTGATAGCAGCTACCTTGTCTCTCTGCACTGACCTGATAGCAGCTAGCTTGTCTCTCTACACTGACCTGATAGCAGCTACCTTGTCTCTCTGCACTGACCTGATAGCAGCTAGCTTGTCTCTCTGCACTGACCTGATAGCAGCTAGCTTGTCTCTCTGCACTGACCTGATAGCAGCTAGCTTGTCTCTCTACACTGACCTGATAGCAGCGAGCTTGTCTCTCTGCACTGACCTGATAGCAGATAGCTTGTCGCTCTACACTGACCTGATAGCAGCTAGCTTGTCTCTCTGCACTGACCTGATAGCAGCTAGCTTGTCTCTCTACACTGACCTGATAGCAGCTAGCTTGTCTCTCTGTACTGACCTGATAGCAGCTAGCTTGTCTCTCTGCTGCCGAGCGGGTTATCGAAGCAGATAATCCTGGTAAAAATGTGGACGTTTTCCAGAGAAATTGTTGCACTGAAAAGTTCTTTGCCAGTTTCTGCATCCCACAGGGATTCTGTGGATTTCCCAGTGGATCTAAAATCACCAGTAAGGATAAGAACCCCAAAGTATGCATGTCAATGAGTTTGGTCTATCTCCTTCCATCTCTCTCCAAAAAACATCGCCTTCCCTCCAAATTAGTGCATTTCAGAATGATTTTCTGGATGGTGTCTGGGATGAACAGTTCAAAGGAAGACTTTATGTCCTGCACATGAGTAACTGCCATCCGCGTCGTCCCTGGTTGCATCCTTATCACTTTGGCAGCCATGTTGGGTGGCTCATTCCTTCGGCAAGAAGACCATTCAATTTCACTATTTTTTGACATCCATATTTCTCCTCCTACAGGCTGCTGATGAGCTGGTTGCTGATTTTCTGGTCCTGGGGCTGGTTGCTGACGGGCTGGTCCTGGGGCTGGTTGCTGATGGGCTGGTCCTGGGGCTGGTTGCTGACGGGCTGGTCCTGGGGCTGGTTGCTGATGGGCTGGTCCTGGGGCTGGTTGCTGACGGGCTGGTCCTGGGGCTGGTTGCTGATGGGCTGGTCCTGGGGCTGGTTGCTGATGGACTGGTCCTGGGGCTGGTTGCTGATTTGCTGGTCCTGGGGCTGGTTGCTGACAGGCTGGTCCTGGGGCTGGTTGCTGATGGGCTGGTCCTGGGGCTGGTTGCTGATGGTCTGGTCCTGGGGCTGGTTGCTGATGCGCTGGTTCTGGGGCTGGTTGCTGACGGGCTGGTCCTGGGGCTGGTTGCTGATTTGCTGGTCCTGGGGCTGGTTGCTGATGGGCTGGTCCTGGGGCTGGTTGCTGATTTGCTGGTCCTGGGGCTGGTTGCTGACGGGCTGGTCCTGGGGCTGGTTGCTGATGGTCTGGTCCTGGGGCTGGTTGCTGACGGGCTGGTCCTGGGGCTGGTTGCTGATTTGCTGGTCCTGGGGTTGGTTGCTGATTTGCTGGTCCTGGGGCTGGTTGCTGACTGGCTGGTCCTGGGGCTGGTTGCTGACGGGCTGGTTCTGGGGCTGGCTGAGGGTCAATCTCATCCTCTTCTTCCAACTCACTGTCAGACGGTATGTACAGTATGTCCGAATTGACAGAGAAAATTGGAAGTGGAAGACGCTCCTTCCACACTACCATTATCCCAGACAGCTTGGACCCACTCTAATTCGCATACCAACCCCAACACATCCACAGATGACACAATCTCTATTACACTCCACAACTGGTTCCCGGACTTCCTGACAGCCGCCTCCAGGCGGTAAGACTAGACAACACATCTGACCATCAACATGGGGGCCCCTCAAGGGTGTGTATCTAGTCCCCTCCTGTACTCCCTGTTCACCCACGAATGCATGGCTGTGCATGACATGTTGTCCCAGATGACCGTGTATTGCATCTGGTGCATTTCATTACCTGCTGTGACGATGTGGTGCCATCGGTCCAAACATGCGAGAATGTGAGGTGTGTTGTAAGGGCCCATTGTGGCAAGACGGAGGACAACCCCATGCTGTGAAATGGCAGCGCAAAGGGTGATGTTACCCCACGTTGCCCTGGGACATTGATTAGAGCCCTGTGGACAATGATATTTCTGCTTCTCCTTCTTGCTTTTGTGAGGTTGAACCCTGCCTCATCAATATGTATAAATTCATGCAGGATTTCCTCAGCATCCATCTGCAAAACTCCCTGAAATAGAAGATTGTGTAGTTCAGGATAGGTCTAGTATATGTAACGGATGTGAAACGGCTAGCTTAGTTAGCGGTGGTGCGCGCTAAATAGCGTTTCAATCGGTGACGTCACTTGCTCTGAGACCTTGAAGTAGCATTTCACTGTTAGTCTACACCTGTTGTTTACCAATCATTTCACTGTTAGTCTACACCTGTTGTTTACCAATCATTTCACTGTTAGTCTACACCTGTTGTTTACCAAGCATTTCACTGTTAGTCTACACCTGTTGTTTACCAATCATTTCACTGTTAGTCTACACCTGTTGTTTACCAAGCATTTCACTGTTAGTCTACACCTGTTGTTTACAAAGCATTTCACTGTTAGTCTACACCTGTTGTTTACAAAGCATGTGACAAATACAATTTGAATTCATAGTTGGTTAATAATATCCTGTTATAGCTGCGATTCCTGTACAGGGATCAACATCAGGGGAAATTTCAGAGTGACAACTAAAAACACAACTTTGTAACATTAAGCAATACGTCCCGAGAAGGTGTGGTACATGCCTAAAATACCATGACTAAGTGCTGCTCTTAGGCATGACGCAACGCATTGCATTTTGGGACATAGATAACACAGACAACATAATCTCAAATGATGTCCATGGACTCTTGACCTTCTTGTAGAGTTTCATTTATGCTGTCTCAAATCTCTTCTGCCTGTAATACCAATCCCAATCCGATGTGGTGTTCTGATTGGATTAAATGGCAAAACCATGCGTCCAATCATCATGGCAATATATTTTCAAGATTCTTTTTGGGGAAAAAGCTATATTCTCAATATTGGGGATTTTGGCATACTCGTTAATGGCAGCATTGCTTAGAGTCCAGATTGTGACCCACCCCCTTGATCCGGTCTTTTATCTTTATTTAACAAGACAAGTCAGTTCAGAACAAATTCCTATTTACAATGACAGCATGGGAACAGCAGGTTAACTGCCTTGTTCAGGGGTAGAATGACAGACTTTAACCTTGTCAGCTCAGGAATTTGATCTAGCAACCTTTCGGTTACTGGCCCAACGCTCTAACCACTAGAGTACCTGGCGCCCCTGCTGGTCTTATGTCGTATAATTTCAAATGGTGTTTTGGATAAAAGTAAAGACTCAGAGCTAGAAAATTGAACATCAATTTACACTAGATTTTAGGAACAATGAGAAACTATTTCTGCATCAAAAGTTGATAAACCCACTTTTCTGAAAATGTCCCATGAATGGTTTGGGACACCTACTGGGCAGCTCTCCTTTGTCTGCACCCATTCAGCATCGTTCACACCCTCTTAAGCTTTAGCCCCACCCATCTCTTTAAGGATTCACATGTAGTAAGGCCATGTGCTATAAACAGAGTGAATAAGGCAGTGTAATAATCAATCAACGATTTAAAGACTAGAAGTGATGAAAGTAATAGCAAAAAGTCGTAGTAAAAAATTTACTTTATCTAGTCCTTGGTTTATATGCTAATCTGACGTTGGTGCAGGTCATGTTGTTCTTCACATTATTGTCTCTGGTAAACACACACTATATCAAATAAAATCTAAGTTTCTTTGTCACATGCACAGAATACAGAAGGTGTAAACGGTACAGTGAAATGGCTACTTGCATAGTTGAGTCTTTTGTTTAGAACATGTAGCTAGCTAGATATCTTAACAATGAACCATAATCCCAATTTATAGCACCATGCATGGATCTGTAGGTAGCTAAAGCGAACTAGGTTCAATGTTAGCTAGCTAGCTAGATCATACACGTAACGTTAGCTAGCGAGCCAGCCAGCCAACTAACGTTAGCTAGCTAGCTAGATCATACACGTAACGTTAGCTAGCGAGCCAGCCAGCCAACTAACGTTAGCTTGCTAGCTATCGAACAGTACGCTTTAATTTACAATGAAAATGACTTTCTGCCAAAATCAGAAACGTATCTGAAAACGTAGCTAAACTCTTAACTGTATACATGGATTAACGCTTCTCCCTCTGTCATGGATTAACGCTTCTCCCTCTGTCATGGATTAACGCTTCTCCCTCTGTCATGGATTAACGCTTCTCCCTCTGTCATGGATTAACGCTTCTCCCTCTGTCATGGATTAACGCTTCTCCCTCTGTCAGGGATTAACGCTTCTCCCTCTGTCATGGATTAACGCTTCTCCCTCTGTCATGGATTAACGCTTCTCCCTCTGTCATGGATTAACGCTTCTCCCTCTGTCATGGATTAATGCTTCTCCCTCTGTCATGGATTAACGCTTCTCCCTCTGTCAGGGATTAACGCTTCTCCCTCTGTCATGGATTAACGCTTCTCCCTCTGTCATGGATTAACGCTTCTCCCTCTGTCATGGATTAACGCTTCTCCCTCTGTCATGGATTAACGCTTCTCCCTCTGTCATGGATTAACGCTTCTCCCTCTGTCATGGATTAAAGCTTCTCCCTCTGTCAGGGATTAACGCTTCTCCCTCTGTCATGGATTAACGCTTCTCCCTCTGTCATGGATTAACGCTTCTCCCTCTGTCAGGGATTAACGCTTCTCCCTCTGTCATGGATTAACGCTTCTCCCTCTGTCAGGGATTAACGCTTCTCCCTCTGTCATGGATTAACGCTTCTCCCTCTGTCATGGATTAACGCTTCTCCCTCTGTCATGGACGCCATGGTTGCCCTTAGTTTGAAGTTGTAATCAGGAGACAGTTGTTTTATACAACAGCCTCCCGTGTTCTCTTTTTGACAATCTTCACATTTGGCAATCATCACTCTGCTTCCACCGGCATTCCACTGTTGATCACCGTTTCTTTCCACATCACCATCATCAGAAGACTCTACAATGTCTGGTTCAATTCAAATGTTTTTTTTTTTTTTTTACCTAATCAGAGATTTCCTCATCGTCTGATTCATTTTCAGAGTCAGAGAGAGTCAGCATGGCGCGATCATCCTCCGGAAAGTTATCCATCCCAAACTTTTTTCCCACTGATCTTTGTCGATAACGCTATTAACTTCAGGGCAGCAATGCAACACTTTTTCAGTTCTTCTTCTTTATCTTTCCAAAAAAAAGCAGTGGCAGAAAGGATTGTGGACACATACTGATCAGCTACATGGCAGACCAATCCAAACTCATCTCTCTGCATGTCCAGCCCATCCATTATATCAGTCAATCATGGATAGCGGGAAGGTTCCTGTATTTTCTGTGGCTAAACCATCTAGGCTCGTAATTGAACAATTGTATTAGTGTTTACAGATGGCATACAAGTTTGTTATTAAGGCACCTGAAAGTTCACATGTTTTTTTAAAACACACATTTTGACAACAAAAAAAAAGAAAATGTTCAAATGCCTCTCCTGTGAAGTAGTGAGGTGCGACATACGCCTAAGCTTCTTGAAACGGCTCACAATTGATACGATTTGTTTCAATGATGAAACAGAGCATGCCAATTTAGATTCCAGGCCTGGAGCAGGGTGGCATAATGTAATTTCATAAATGAGAGCAGGATGGAGGTTCATAGTAATTACTGTATTTATGTACGATACTGTATGTACAAGGAGCCCTTATTTGACCTGATGCACTCAATGCAATAAGGACAAGAATATCAGGCATTGAAATCGTCAAGTTTATCTATTGAAAGTTTAGACATTAATAAATAAATGAGGCATTGAAAGTTTAGACATTAATAAATAATGAGGCATTGAAAGTTTAGACATTAATAAATAATGAGGCATTGAAAGTTTAGACATTAATAAATAATGAGGCATTGAAAGCTTAGACATTAATAAATAAATGAGGCATTGAAAGTTTAGACATTAATAAATAAATGAGGCATTGAAAGTTTAGACATTAATAAATAATGAGGCATTGAAAGCTTAGACATTAATAAATAAATGAGGCATTGAAAGTTTAGACATTAATAAATAATGAGGCATTGAAAGTTTAGACATTAATAAATAATGAGGCATTGAAAGTTTAGGCATTAATAAACTCCAGAGAGATTATTCCAAGAAACGAACCAGCAGATTGGTATGTTCACAAGAGGAACTGACAAATCCCTTAAAATACATTCTGAGTCTTTCAATATCTAAACTTTAGGCATTGTCCTTGAAAATAAATGTACATTCCCTTATGTCTCTAGACTAGTCCTGGACTAAGAGCCACTTTCAGAATATCCACTGATCACACTTAGAGGCTATTCTCATTGACAAAAGTTTAAAGGAGAGGCACCACGACAAGATTTCAATTGTCATAATGTGTACATCTACTTTTCAATTGACATTACGTCCGTGCCTTACCCTTCAATGTGACGTTCTTGCACTGCAGTTCCAAATGTACTACAAATATCAGCATCACAGCAGCCACTAACCTGTAAGCATGCAAACTACAACATTGCAGGCAACTTTGAACTTTTCCTCTAAAATATATAGGCCACACTCTTAAATAATGCATGTTAAGACAATGAAAGGGTTAATTTTCTTGTTCGTACCCATATTAAATGTAGCTTGCAAGACAATAACTAAATTGCCTAGTTAAATAAAGGTAAAAATTAAAAAATAACATAGCTAACTAGCTACTGCTTAGCTACTAACTTTAGCATATCAAACATGAACATTTACCCCTCTCATAAGAACATAAAAATACACTAATGTTATCATACAGTGTTGTTCATAATATAGTAGCTACAGAACCTGTTAGGTAGCAAGTCAAACAAAATTATTTCTGCATTCTCCTTAGCTAGCTACTGTAGCTAACTAGCTTCTTCATAATATCTTGCTACTAGTAAGCTGAATCAAATCAAATCAAATGTATTTATAAAGCCCTTCGTACATCAGCTGATATCTCAAAGTGCTGTACAGAAACCCAGCCTAAAACCCCAAACAGCAAGCAATGCATGGATGAATTTTTCTGCATAATTTTTGGACAGAAAGTTTCTGATTTTTGCAATGTTACGTAGATGGAAAAAAAGCTGTCCTTGAAACAGTCTTGATATGTTCTTCAAAAGAGAGATCAGGGTCCAGAGTAACGCCGAGGTCCTTCACAGTTTTATTTGAGATGACTGTACAACCATTAAGATTAATTGTCAGATTCAACAGAAGAAGCATCTCTGTTTTGTCCGAGTTTAAAAGTAGAAAGTTTGCAGCCATCCACTTCCTTATGTCTGAAACACAGGCTTCTAGCGAGGGCAATTTTGGGGCTTCACCATGTTTCATTGAAATGTACATCCGCATAGCAGTGGTTGGTTGTGTTACACAGTTTAGCAGATGTTATAAAGGGTGTAGAAAAATGGTTATGTTACTGGCTCCTAACGATGCAGTAAAAATGTCAATCAAGTACACAAACAAGTTCTTAAAGCTACAGCGACAATTTCAGAATGTAACAGGCTGTTACTAAAATTCCAGGTGAAAACTAAATAAAACGAGTATAATGAAAATGTCTATACACTGTTTTAAAAATATTGCTCTGCTATTAGGATTTTTACTGTAGGAATGTTGGACTCAATGAAATAATTATGTTTATACTGCCCTGCTTGGAGGAGGGGCAACTAACTGTCAGGTGAGTTTTGTGCACAACCTCCTGAGCAATTTGCAAGTTTACATTACAGTAATTTCTCTGGAAAATCTCATTATCTATGTCAGTGTGAAAAGAAACTTAGGGCTCAGACACATTGATAGCGTTTACTAGCTGAGAGAGTACTTAGCACTTCTGAACGTAATTTGCAAACCGAGCGCTCGCTGATTTTACAACGCTAGATTCGGTGCGATGCGTGTAAGCCTTTGTTAAGAGTGCAATTTGAATTAAACCCCTTCGTAGTTAAACCCCATAGATTAAACCCCTTCGTAGTTGACGCATAAATAATGTGATGTTGCAGCAGATTCTAATCTTTTGGTTGAATGGTAACTGAGCCCTGGTTTAGAGGCAGTAGACAATAGGAGGGATCTGTCTAACAGGGACACATGCTGGGCAGGTGGGGGGAGGGGGGCATAGGATGTATCAGGAAGTGGCGGCAACATGCAACCCTCCATTGTGTGTTATGTATTTTGCATGCCAACTTCCTGTTCAGCTCTATTAACCAGCTGAGAGCTACAGCATGTGTTTTTACAATGACACCGGTCCAAATCCAGCAAACTTGATACCTTTTAGATTTAACACGTGTTCATGACTTATTTGCATATGAGGAAAGAATACATATTGTTTCCTTTTTGGTTGGCGCGGCTTAGCGTGGCGTGGCGGTTGGTGTGGCTGTTGGTGTGGCGTGGCGTGGCGGTCGGTGTGGCGTGGCGGTTGGTGTGGCGTGGCGGTTGGTGTGGCGCGGTGTGGTGTGGCGTGGCTTAGCGTGGCGTGGCTTGGCGTGGCGGTTGGTGTGGCTGTTGGTGTGGCGTGGCGGTCGGTGTGGCGTGGCGGTTGGTGTGGCGTGGCGGTTGGTGTGGCATGGCGGTTGGTGTGGCGTGGAAGTTGGTGTGGTGTGGCATGGCGGTTGGTGTGGCGTGGCGGTTGGTATGGCGTGGCGGTTGGTGTGGCGTGGCTTGGCGTGGTAGTTGGTGTGGCGTGGCGGTTGGTGTGGCGTGGCGTGGCGGTTGGTGTGGCGTGGCGGTTGGTGTGGCGTGGCGGTTGGTGTGGCGTGGCGGTTGGTGTGGCGTGGCAGTTGGTGTGGTGTGGCGTGGCGGTTGGTGTGGCGTGGCGGTTGGTGTGCTGTGGCGGTTGGTGTGGCGGTTGGTGTGGCGTGGTAGTTGGTGTGGCTTGGCGTGGTAGTTGGTGTGGCGTGGCGGTTGGTGTGGCTTGGCGTGGTAGTTGGTGTGGCGTGGCGGTTGGTGTGGCGTGGCGTGGTAGTTGGTGTGGCGTGGCGGTTGGTGTGGCTTGGCGTGGTAGTTGGTGTGGCGTGGTAGTTGGTGTGGCATGGCTTGGCGTGGTAGTTGGTGTGGTGTGGCTTGGCGTGGTAGTTGGTGTGGCGTGGCTTGGCGTGGTAGTTGGTGTGGCGGTTGGTGTGGCGTGGCGGTTGGTGTGGCTTGGCGGTTGGTGTGGCTTGGCGTGGTAGTTGATGTGGCGTGGCTTGGCGTGGCGTGGCGTTGTGCTCTGGGTTGGAGATGATGTGCAGCTGGCCTGAGCTCTCGTTCTCTCTGTGAAAAGGGCCACAGAACAAACACAACCCCTCTGAAAACAGAATCTGGCATATGTTAAACTAAGATAGCGCCATCCGACATTCTTGCAGACCTCAGCTCATTGTGACTTCACCCCATGAAGGCCCTGCGAGGCAAAAGGTTTCCAAACTATTTCATTTTTTTCTCGTGTGAAATCTCAGCAATTTTTATTTATTTTTGAATAAAATGAGGGCTTAGCATATTCACACCCGCTGCAGGCTAGTACTGTACAGTGTCTGGCTGGCTGCTAGCTGGGTTACAGCAAGCCCTTCACAAAGGTCACAGTTTGACCAATCATGTTAGTAACAGAAAGACAGACAAGGAATGATGATCACTGTGCCCAGCAGCTAGCTTCAGCATCTGTAGCCATTCCAACATGTGCTAGTGAGAATTTAAATATATTTTTAACATTAAATATGGTGGCCGATAGAATTTTGTTCCAAGGTACATACAGTGGGGTAAAAAAAAGTATTTAGTCAGCAACCAATTGTGCAAGTTCTCCCACTTAAAAAGATGAGAGATGCAACTCCATAATTTGCAAATAAATTCATAAAAAATCCTACAATGTGATTTTCAGGATTTTTTCTTCTCATTTTGTCTGTCATAGTTGAAGTGTACCTATGATGGAAATTACAGGCTTCTCTCATCTTTTTAAGTGGGAGAACTTGCACAATTGGTGGCTGACTAAATACTTTTTAGCGCCACTGTACATATATATGTACATATGTATATATATATATATAGCAAGTCAATCCTTCCCTCTGTTCTCTGAGCACCTGTTTAATATAAGGTAGTCAATCCTTCCCTCTGTTCTCTGAGCACCTGTTTAATATAAGGTAGTCAATCCTTCCCTCTGTTCTCTGAGCACCTGTTTAATATACGGTAGTCAATCCTTCCCTCTGTTCTCTGAGCACCTGTTTAATATAAGGTAGTCAATCCTTCCCTCTGTTCTCTGAGCACCTGTTTAATATAAGGTAGTTAATCCTTCCCTCTGTTCTCTGAGCACCTGTTTAATATAAGGTAGTCAATCCTTCCCTCTGTTCTCTGAGCACCTGTTTAATATAAGGTAGTCAATCCTTCCCTCTGTTCTCTGAGCACCTGTTTAATATAAGGTAGTCAATCCTTCCCTTTGTTCTCTGAGCACCTGTTTAATATAAGGTAGTCATTCCTTCCCTCTGTTCTCTGAGAACCTGTTTAATATAAGGTAGTCAATCCTTCCCTCTGTTCTCTGAGAACCTTTTTAATATAAGGTAGTCAATCCTTCCCTCTGTTCTCTGAGCACCTGTTTAATATAAGGTAGTCAATCCTTCCCTCTGTTCTCTGAGCACCTGTTTAATATAAGGTAGTCAATCCTTCCCTCTGTTCTCTGAGAACCTGTTTAATATAAGGTAGTCAATCCTTCCCTCTGTTCTCTGAGAACCTGTTTAATATAAGGTAGTCAATCCTTCCCTCTGTTCTCTGAGAACCTGTTTAATATAAGGTAGTCAATCCTTCCCTCTGTTCTCTGAGAACCTGTTTAATATAAGGTAGTCAAACCTTCCCTCTGTTCTCTGAGAACCTGTTTAATATAAGGTAGTCAATCCTTCCCTCTGTTCTCTGAGAACCTGTTTAATATAAGGTAGTCAATCCTTCCCTCTGTTCTCTGAGAACCTGTTTAATATAAGGTAGTCAATCCTTCCCTCTGTTCTCTGAGAACCTGTTTAATATAAGGTAGTCAATCCTTCCCTCTGTTCTCTGAGAACCTGTTTAATATAAGGTAGTCAATCCTTCCCTCTGTTCTCTGAGCACCTGTTTAATATAAGGTAGTTAATGCTTCCCTCTGTTCTCTGAGAACCTGTTTAATATAAGGTAGTCAATCCTTCCCTCTGTTCTCTGAGAACCTGTTTAATATAAGGTAGTCAACCCTTCCCTCTGTTCTCTGAGAACCTGTTTAATATAAGGTAGTCAATCCTTCCCTCTGTTCTCTGAGAACCTGTTTAATATAAGGTAGTCAATCCTTCCCTCTGTTCTCTGAGAACCTGTTTAATATAAGGTAGTTAATCCTTCCCTCTGTTCTCTGAGCACCTGTTTAAAATAAGGTAGTCAAGCCTTCCCTCTGTTCTCTGAGAACCTGTTTAATATAAGGTAGTCAATCCTTCCCTCTGTTCTCTGAGCACCTGTTTAATATAAGGTAGTCAACCCTTCCCTCTGTTCTCTGAGCACCTGTTTAATATAAGGTAGTCAATCCTTCCCTCTGTTCTCTGAGAACCTGTTTAATATAAGGTAGTCAATCCTTCCCTCTGTTCTCTGAGCACCTGTTTAATATAAGGTAGTCAATCCTTCCCTCTGTTCTCTGAGAACCTGTTTAATATAAGGTAGTCAATCCTTCCCTCTGTTCTCTGAGAACCTGTTTAATATAAGGTAGTCAATCCTTCCCTCTGTTCTCTGAGCACCTGTTTAATATAAGGTAGTCAATCCTTCCCTCTGTTCTCTGAGCACCTGTTTAATATAAGGTAGTCAATCCTCCCCTCTGTTCTCTGAGAACCTGTTTAATATAAGGTAGTCAATCCTTCCCTCTGTTCTCTGAGAACCTGTTTAATATAAGGTAGTCAATCCTTCCCTCTGTTCTCTGAGAACCTGTTTAATATAAGGTAGTCAATCCTTCCCTCTGTTCTCTGAGCACCTGTTTAATATAAGGTAGTCAATCCTTCCCTCTGTTCTCTGAGCACCTGTTTAATATAAGGTAGTCAATCCTTCCCTCTGTTCTCTGAGAACCTGTTTAATATAAGGTAGTTAATGCTTCCCTCTGTTCTCTGAGAACCTGTTTAATATAAGGTAGTCAATCCTTCCCTCTGTTCTCTGAGAACCTGTTTAATATAAGGTAGTCAATCCTTCCCTCTGTTCTCTGAGAACCTGTTTAATATAAGGTAGTCAACCCTTCCCTCTGTTCTCTGAGAACCTGTTTAATATAAGGTAGTCAATCCTTCCCTCTGTTCTCTGAGAACCTGTTTAATATAAGGTAGTCAACCCTTCCCTCTGTTCTCTGAGAACCTGTTTAATATAAGGTAGTCAATCCTTCCCTCTGTTCTCTGAGAACCTGTTTAATATAAGGTAGTCAATCCTTCCCTCTGTTCTCTGAGAACCTGTTTAATATAAGGTAGTCAATCCTTCCCTCTGTTCTCTGAGAACCTGTTTAATATAAGGTAGTCAATCCTTCCCTCTGTTCTCTGAGAACCTGTTTAATATAAGGTAGTTAATCCTTCCTCTGTTCTCTGAGCACCTGTTTAATATAAGGTAGTCAATCCTTCCCTCTGTTCTCTGAGAACCTGTTTAATATAAGGTAGTCAATCCTTCCCTCTGTTCTCTGAGAACCTGTTTAATATAAGGTAGTCAATCCTTCCTCTGTTCTCTGAGAACCTGTTTACCTGTTTAATAATATAAGGTAGTTAATGCTTCCCTCTGTTCTCTGAGAACCTGTTTAATATAAGGTAGTCAATCCTTCCCTCTGTTCTCTGAGCACCTGTTTAATATAAGGTAGTTAATGCTTCCCTCTGTTCTCTGAGAACCTGTTTAATATAAGGTAGTCAATCCTTCCCTCTGTTCTCTGAGAACCTGTTTAATATAAGGTAGTCAATCCTTCCCTCTGTTCTCTGAGAACCTGTTTAATATAAGGTAGTTAATCCTTCCCTCTGTTCTCTGAGAACCTGTTTAATATAAGGTAGTCAATCCTTCCCTCTGTTCTCTGAGAACCTGTTTAATATAAGGTAGTCAATCCTTCCCTCTGTTCTCTGAGAACCTGTTTAATATAAGGTAGTCAATCCTTCCCTCTGTTCTCTGAGAACCTGTTTAATATAAGGTAGTCAATCCTTCCCTCTGTTCTCTGAGAACCTGTTTAATATAAGGTAGTCAATCCTTCCCTCTGTTCTCTGAGCACCTGTTTAATATAAGGTAGTCAATCCTTCCTCTGTTCTCTGAGAACCTGTTTAATATAAGGTAGTCCATCCTTCCCTCTGTTCTCTGAGCACCTGTTTAATATAAGGTAGTCAATCCTTCCCTCTGTTCTCTGAGAACCTGTTTAATATAAGGTAGTCAATCCTTCCCTCTGTTCTCTGAGAACCTGTTTAATATAAGGTAGTCAATCCTTCCCTCTGTTCTCTGAGAACCTGTTTAATATAAGGTAGTCAATCCTTCCCTCTGTTCTCTGAGAACCTGTTTAATATAAGGTAGTCAATCCTTCCCTCTGTTCTCTGAGAACCTGTTTAATATAAGGTAGTCAATCCTTCCCTCTGTTCTCTGAGAACCTGTTTAATATAAGGTAGTCAATCCTTCCCTCTGTTCTCTGAGAACCTGTTTAATATAAGGTAGTCAATCCTTCCCTCTGTTCTCTGAGAACCTGTTTAATATAATAATAATAATATAAGGTAGTCAATGCCACCTGTGATGATGATGTTTCTTGCACAATATAATTTATAGTCGATCGAGGGTCCAAAAATGGGAGGCATTGTAAAATATTTCCATTATGTGGGGAATGTCACAAGGTAGTAAAGGCTTTTTACGGCTCTCAATCTGTTGTTGTTCCGGGTCTTTTTTTTTATCTGTTAAACTTCACTGAATATTTTAATGGTGCTTCTTAAACAGGAGGAGATATCTGTCTGAGACACTTTCTCTCTCTCACTCGTACCTTTGAATGGGCATTAAAACAGCAAATTCTCTCTCACTCTAACTCTCTCCTACTCTCTCCTACTCTCTCCTTCTCTCTCCTACGCTCTCCTACTCTCTCCTTCTCTCTCCTTCTCTCTCCTACTCTCTCCTACTCTCTCCTACTCTCTCCTACTCTCTCCTTCTCTCTCCTTCGCTCTCCTACGCTCTCCTTCTCTCTCCTACTCTCTCCTACTCTCTCCTTCACTCTCCTACTCTCTCCTTCTCTCTCCTACTCTCTCCTTCTCTCTCCTACGCTCTCCTACGCTCTCCTACTCTCTCCTACTCTCTCCTTCACTCTCCTTCACTCTCCTACTCTCTCCTTCTCTCTCCTACTCTCTCCTACTCTCTCCTACTCTCTCTCTCTTTCTCTCTCTCTCTCTCTCTCTCTCTCTCTCTCTCTCTCTCTCTCTCTCTCTCTCTCTCTCTCTCTCTCTCTCTCTCTCCTTCTCTCTCCCCCTCTCTCTCTCCCTCTCTCTCTCTCTCTCTCTCTCTCTCTCTCTCTCTCTCTCTCTCTCTCTACTACTCTCCTACTCTCTCCTTCTCTCTCCTTCTCTCTACTACTCTCTCCTTCTCTCTCTTCTCTCTCCTTCTCTCTCCTTCTCTCTCCTACTCTCTCCTACTCTCACTCTCCTCTCCTCTCTCTCTCTCTCTCTCTCGCTCTCTCTCTCTCTCCTACTCTCACTCTCTCCTTCTCTCTCCTACTCTCTCTCTCTCTCTCTCTCTCTCTCTCTCTCTCTCTCTCTCTCTCTCTCTCTCTCTCTCTCTCTCTCTCTCTCTCTCTCCTACTCTCTCCTTCTCTCACTCTCACTCTCTCTCTCTCTCCTACTCTCTCCTTCTCTTTCTGTTTAATATCGGTGCCGTTTAAAATGAGGGAGGATTATATTTTTTTCCATGAGCATGGCCTTTTTCCTATTACAGTATATTGGATGACTAATATTCCATTCACCCAGCTCAATGTAACATCAGTTTAGGCTACTACACCCTATACCCATCACGAGGTTGCTACAATTTAGCCTATGAATGAAAATGCACAACATAGGTGCACAGGTTAAGAGAAATCTGAGGAATCAAGGTGACAGATTCAATACCGCCTTTGCACAATCTGCATATAGCTGATCTAGGGGTAATCATTAGTTGAGCCGTTGCAATCCAAAGTTTCTATTAGACAAATGAAGGTACATTTATCCCCGTAAAATCGTTCCATTTTCTCCCTGTTTAAGAACGGAAGCAAACACAGTTCACTTTCACAGCAGCCACATATAAACAGAATTATCCTTTTGATTGTTGGGATAATTCCCTCTTGCATCTACGCTGTCTCCTCCTTTCAACTGTTCCCTTTTGCTTGTGGACTTCAGTGCTTCTTAAACAGGAGGAGATATCTGTCTGAGACACTTTCTCTCTCTCACTCGTACCTTTGAATGGGCATTAAAACAGCAAATTCTCTCTCACTCTAACTCTCTCCTACTCTCTCCTACTCTCTCCTTCTCTCTCCTACGCTCTCCTTCTCTTTCCTACTCTCTCCTACTCTCTCCTACTCTCTCCTACTCTCTCCTTCTCTCTCCTTCGCTCTCCTTCTCTCTCCTACGCTCTCCTACTCTCTCCTTCACTCTCCTTCTCTCTCCTACTCTCTCCTTCACTCTCCTTCACTCTCCTACTCTCTCCTACTCTCTCCTTCTCTCTCCTTCTCTCTCCTACTCTCAACTCTCTCCTTCTCTCTCCTTCTCTCTCCTACTCTCACTCTCCTTCTCTCTCCTACTCTCTCTCTCTCTCTCTCTCTCTCTCTCTCTCTCTCTCTCTCTCTCTCTCTCTCTCTCTCTCTCTCTCTCTCTCTCTCCTCTCTCTACTCTCTCCTTCTCTCTCCTTCTCTCTCCTACTCTCACTCTCCTTCTCTCACTCTCACTCTCTCTCTCTCTCTCTCTCTACTACTCTCCTACTCTCTCCTTCTCTCTCCTTCTCTCTCCTACTCTCTCCTTTTCTCTACTACTCTCTCCTACTATCTCCTTCTCTCTCCTCTCTCCTTCTCTCTCCTTCTCTCTCCTACTCTCTCCTACTCTCACTCTCTCTCTCTCTCGCTCTCTCTCTCTCTCTCTCTCTCCTACTCTCACTCTCACTCTCTCCTTCTCTCTCCTACTCTCACTCTCTCTCTCTCTCTCTCTCTCTCTCTCTCTCTCTCTCTCTCTCTCTCTCTCTCTCTCTCTCTCTCTCTCTCTCTCTCTCTCTCTCTCTCTACTCTCTCCTTCTCTCTCTCTCTCTCTCCTACTCTCTCCTTCTCTCACTCTCTCTCTCTCTCTCTCTCTCTCTCTCTCCTACTCTCTCCTTCTCTTTCTGTTTAATATCAAAATGATTAGTCTTTCTTTAACATGGCTGTATAAGGTTACACCGTCATGTGAGCAGTAGTTGAGGCAGATTGATGTTTATGTCACTACGTTTCCAAATGGAATGTACTGACTCTCTCTTGGCCACTCCACATAAAGTAGAAATGAGCTTCAGCCGTCATTGTCATTGCAGATAAAGCTAAATACTGGAGGAGGGGAGACAACAGTAGCTAGATGGGTGAAGAGATAACAGCATTCTATCATGATAAAGTTGACCTTTTTGTGATGCATTGATATGCTGTTAACATTGAGACTAATCCTTTATTGATAAAGATATGTGAGATTAACATTTGAAGATTAAAATGTAATGTAAAGCAGGCAGTGGGTATCGTACAGACAGACAGATCATCTCCACAATATTATCTCAAGGCTATCTATAGAGACTGATCGATGCAGTGTGTATTGTACTAACAGACAGATTATCTCCAGACTATCTATAGAGACTGATCCTTGCAGTGTGTATTGTACTAACAGACAGATTATCTCAAGGCTATCTATAGAGACTGATCCATGCATTGTGTATCGTACTAACAGACAGATTATCTCCAGACTATCTATAGAGACTGATCGATGCAGTGTGTATTGTACTAACAGACAGATTATCTCCAGACTATCTATAGAGACTGATCCATGCAGTGTGTATCGTACTAACAGACAGATTATCTCCAGACTATCTATAGAGACCAGTGGCAGTCGGTGCCGTTTAAAATGAGGGAGGATTATATTTTTTTCCATGAGCATGGCCTTTTTCCTATTACAGTATATTGGATGACTAATATTCCATTCACCCAGCTCAATGTAACATCAGTTTAGGCTACTACATGATACTCCAATTTTCCCTATACCCATCACGAGGTTGCTACAATTTAGCCTATGAATGAAAATGCACAACATAGGTGCACAGGTTAAGAGAAATCTGAGGAATCAAGGTGACAGATTCAATACCGCCTTTGCACAATCTGCATATAGCTGATCTAGGGGGTAATCATTAGTTGAGCCGTTGCAATCCAAAGTTTCTATTAGACAAATGAAGGTACATTTATCCCCGTAAAATCGTTCCATTTTCTCCCTGTTTAAGAACGGAAGCAAACTCAGTTCACTTTCACAGCAGCCACATATAAACAGAATTATCCTTTTGATTGTTGGGATAATTCCTTCTTGCATCTACGCTGTCTCCTCCTTTCAACTGTTCCCTTTTGCTTGTGGACTTCAGTGCACAACACATCAGCTGTCTGTGACCAGGTGAAAAAAACTTTAAGATAAACTTTCTAGACTGTTAGTCTACACCTTACCTTGTTATGTACTTCCTGTATAAAGCCATGTTATTATCTACTTCCTGTTTATAGCCATGTTATCATCTACTTCCTGTATATAGCCATGTTGTTATCTACTTCCTGTTTATAGCCATGTTATCATCTACTTCCTGTATATAGCCATGTTGTTATCTACTTCCTGTTTATAGCCATGTTATCATCTACTTCCTGTATATAGCCATGTTGTTATCTACTTCCTGTATATAGTCATGTTGTTATCTACTTCCTGTTTATAGCCATGTTATCATCTACTTCCTGTATATAGTCATGTTGTTATTTACTGTTTTTATTTTATATTTTTATTTATTTATCTGTAACTCTGCATTGTTGGAAAAGGCCCCGTAAGTAGACTGTTAGTCTACACCTGTTGTTTACAAAGCATGTGACAAATAACATTTGATTTGATTTGATAGGTGCATTTTGGGACATAGATAACACAGACAACATCATCTCACATGATGTCCATGGACGCTTGACCTTCTTGTATAGTTTCATTTATGCTGTCTCAAATCTCTTCTGCCTGTAATACCAATCCCAATCCGATGTGATGTTCTGATTGGATTAAATGGCAAAACCATGCGTCCAATCATCATGACAATATATTTTTAAAGATTATTTTAGGGGAAAAAGCTATAGTCTCAAAATTGGGGATGATGGCATACTCGTTAGTGGCAGAACTGCTTAGAATCCAAATTGTGACCCACCACCTCGATTCGGTCGTATGTCGCAAAATTGTAAATGTTTTTTTTTATTATTACATTGGATAAAAGTAGCGACTCAGAGATAGAAAATTGAATATCATAAACTGCAGTTGAGGAACAATGGGAAACTTATTCTGCTTTGAGAACCCACTTTTAAGAAAATGTCCCATGAATGTTTTGGTACACCTACTGGGCAGCTCTCCTTTGTCTACACCCTCTCAAGCTTTAGCCCCACCCATCTCTTTAAGGATTCACATGTAAGGCCATGTGCTATAAACAGAGTGAGTACGGTAGTGTACCAAACAACCAACAATTTAAAGACTGAAAGTAATGAAAGTAATAGCCAAAAGATGTAGTAAAAAATTTACTTTATCTAGTCCTTGGTTTATATGCTAATCTGACGTTGGAGCAGGTCATGTTGTTCTTCACATTACTGTCTCTGGTAAACACACACTATATCAAATAACATAAAATAAAATAAGTCACATACACAGGATACACAGGGTGTAAATGTTACAGTGAAATGGTTACTTGTACAGTGGATTATTTGTATTTAAACATGTAGCTAGCTAGCTAAACTGTGAACCATAATCCATACTAACATGCACCTTGCATGAATATGCAGGTAGCTAAAGCTAAGCAACTAGGTTCAATGTTAGCTAGCTATCATAAGGCTATAACTGGTAATTCAAATGGCTTTCAGAGATACAAATAATATTACTACACAGATCATACATGCAACGTTCGCTAGCGAGCCCGCCAGCTAATGTTATCCCAGTCAACTAACATTAGCTAGCTAGCTAACAGTACACTTTAACTTGCAATGAAAACCATTTTCTGATAAAATATTAGACTCTTACCAACGTAATGCTTTTCCCTCTGTCATGGTTGCCATAGTTACCCTTAGTTCTCAGTGGGTATTGTCATTATGAAACAGGAAAGGGCCTTCCCCAAACTGTTGCCACAAAGTTGGAAGCACAGAATCGTCTAGAATGTCATTGCATGATGTATTGTTAAGATTCCCTTCACTTGAACTAATGGTCCTAGCCAGAACCATGAAAAACAGCCCCAGACCATTATTCCTCCTCCACCAAACTTTACAGTTGGTACTACACATTGGCGCAGGTAGCGTTCTCCTGGCATCCACCAAATCCAGATTCGACGCTTGGCATTGCGTGATTGTGATTGTAGGCTTTTGTGCGGCTGCCCAGCCATGGAAACCCATTTCATGAAGCTCCCGACAAGCAGATATTGTGCTGATGTTGGTTTCAGAGACCGATTGGAAATCAGTAGTGAGTGTTGCAACCGAGGACAGACGATTTTTATGCTCAATGCGCTTTAGCAGTCCCGTTCTGTGAGCTTGTGTGGCCTACCACTTCACGGCAGAGCCGTTGTTGCTCCTAGACGTTTCCACTTCACAATAACAGCACTTACAGTTGACCGGAGGCAGCTCTAGTAGGGCAGAAAATTTGATGACTGACTTGTTGGAAAGGTGGCATTGTCTGACGGTGCCACGTTGAAAGTCACTGAGCTCTTCAGTAAAGCCATTCTACTGACAATGTTTGTCTATGGAGATTGCATGTCTGTGTGCACGATATACACCTGTCAGTGGGGCTGAAATAGCCGAATCCACTAATTTGAAGCCGTGTCCACATACTTTTGTATTTATAGTGTATCTACCTATATTACCTCACACCACTGCATGTGGACTCAGTACTGGCGTATACTCTATTTTTCTTTCTGTTGTTTACGAAGTGTGTCACAAATAACATTTGATTTGATACCTCGCCACTTCACCGATAATTTTCTACAATTCTACACATTTTTGCCATTTTGTAATCGATCCATGGCCCTATAAAATGGGTCCGCCAGTTGCCCATCCCCGTCACAGATTATTACAGACACATTAACTTGTCAAGTATCGTAGACATCGTCACTCTCGCTTTGCAGACCTTCAAACAGAATTCAACGATTAAATTAGTTCAAGCTCAATCAAGCTAAATTAAATCCTGTTTAAGTCTTTAAAAGGTTTTAAATACTATTTGAACCCAGGTTGGGTGGTCTGGTGGTGTAATCTGCTTTTCAGAGATAGCTGGAAACCCTTCAGGAACCCCCCACCACCACCCTCCCTCCCTCATGACCCAGGACCATGTGTTTGACTGTTTATAGGTGAACATATCACTGAGGCCCAGTGAGAACATCTGTCTACCCAGAGTATAATCTCTCAGATGAAAATGTTTGTGTTTTCTTGAGCTCTTTTTCAATATGTCTTCCTCCTGTTACAAGCTTAGCCACAGTAAGGAGTGAAGACCCTAAAGGAATCCAATTCCCCCCTCCTCCCCTCCACCCATCCATCCCTCCTCCCCTCCTCCCCTCCTTTCCCTCCTCCCCTCCTCCCCTCGACCCCTCCTCCACTCCACCACTTCCCCATCCACCACTCCACCCCTCGACCCATCCACCCCTCCTCCCCTCCCCATCCACCCCTCCTCCCCTCCCCATCCACCCCTCCTCCACTCCACCACTCCCCTCCACCCATCCTCCCCTCCACCCATCCATCCCTCCTCCCCTCGACCCCTCCTCCACTCCACCCTCCCCCATCCACCACCTCCACCCCTAGACCCATCCACCCCTCCTCCCTCCCCATCGACCCTCCTCCACTCCACCACTCCCCATCCACCCCTCCTCCACTCCACCACTCCCCATCCACCCCTCCTCCACCCCTGCACCCATCCACCACTCCACCCCTAGACCCATCCACCCCTCCTCCCCTCCCCATCGACCCCTCCTCCACTCCACCACTCCCCATCCACCCCTCCTCCACTCCACCACTCCCCATCCACCCCTCCTCCACCCCTGCACCCATCCACCACTCCTCCCCTCCCCCATCCACCACTCCACCCCTAGACCCATCCACCCCTCCTCCCCTCCCCATCGACCCCTCCTCCACTCCACCACTCCCCATCCACCCCTCCTCCACTCCACCACTCCCCATCCACCCCTCCTCCACCCCTGCACCCATCCACCACTCCCACCCTAGACCCATCCACCCCTCCTCCCCTCCCCATCGACCCTCCTCCACTCCACCACTCCCCATCCACCCTCCTCCACTCCCACCACTCCCCCATCCACCCCCTCCTCCACCCCTGCACCCATCCACCCCTCCTCCACCCCTGCACCCATCCACCACTCCACCCCTAGACCCATCCACTCCTCCTCCATCCATCCCTCCTCCATCACCACTCCACCCCTAGACCCATCCACCCCTCCTCCCCTCCCCATCGACCCCTCCTCCACTCCACCACTCCCCATCCACCCCTCCTCCACCCCTGCACCCATCCACCCCTCCTCCACCCCTGCCCCATCCACCACTCCACCCCTAGACCCATCCACCCCTCCTCCATCCATCCCTCCCCCATCCACCCCTCCCCCCGGCCTCCCCTCCTCCCCTCCACCTATGTGGTGCATCATTATCATTTTGACCCCTCTTGATATCTTCATCTAAGCCCCCATGTTTTGGTGAACATGATGACATATTCTGAGATCAGTGTTTTAAATCACCTCGATTGAAGTATGTCAATATGTTCTGGTTCAGCGCTGGTGTTGTAAGCAGGGGAGGAACACAGCATCAGCTCAAATCTAACATGGGAGGCTGGAGGAGGTCCTCACAGTTCTGAGAACAACATAATACAGAAATACCAAACAGATTATCATCAACAAGGGGATACTACCAAGAACCAAACAAAACCAGGATGTTCATGAGCCAAAGTTACAAACTGAAAATGGTTTCACAAACCATTGCAGTACTCATCGGAGAGTAGGTTAGGACTAGGAAAGTACTAGTCGGTCAGCAGAGAGCAACAGTATGTGAAGAGGAGAAAGATAGAGAGAGCGATAAAGAGAGAGAGAACAGAGAGAGAGAGCGAGAGAGAGGGGGAGAGAGAGAGAGACAGAGACACAGAGAGAGTGATAAAGAGAGAGAGATAAAGAGAGAGAGATAGAGAGAGAGAGAGACAGAGAGAGAGAGAGTGATAAAGAGAGAGAGATAAAGAGAGAGAGATAGAGAGAGAGAGAGACACAGAGAGAGAGAGAGTGATAAAGAGAGAGAGATAAAGAGAGAGAGAGAGAGAGAGAGAGACACAGAGAGAGAGAGAGAGACACAGAGAGAGAGAGAGAGAGAGAGGAGAGAACAGGGAGAGAGAGACAGAGAAAGAGAGAGAGAACAGGGAGAGAGAGAGACAGAGAGAAGGCGATAAAGAGAGACAGGGAGAGAGAGAGACAGAGAGAGGAGGATATCAACATGGTATGCAACAGTAGTCACAACAGATGGGCATATCACACAGAACACTGTGAGAGTTCCAGTTCTGACTACTGGGCAGTGAAAAAGTTGCTTTAACACATAATTCGATAACACACTTCAGTTAGGACTGAGTGGGCCGGCCCTGAGCTCTCCAAAAGCTTGACTCTGGGGTGATGAAAATCTGTGCTTGGCTCTCAAATAATGATCCATTCCATGGCTGCTGGAGAATGGGTCTGCGTCCTAGATGGCACCTTATTCCCTATATAGAGCACTACTTTAGACCTGAGCCTTATTCCCTATATAGAGCACTACTTTAGACCTGAGCCTTATTCCCTATATTGAGCACTACTTTAGACCTGAGCCTTATTCCCTATATTGAGCACTACTTTTTTTTTACCAGGGAACAAAGGTGGGGCACAACATATATAGGAACATAATTTGATCACCCTATTATTGCTGAGAATTTTTGGGCAGATTAACTTTTTTGAGTTACAATACATTCACGGAAAATCCACACTAACACACAGTTATATTAAAGCTGCAATCACATGCTCGTCTGAGCTTCCTATTTCCAAGCAGTGATGTTGGAAATACGACTTTGTTTAATTAATGTTTTTTCCCTCTCTTTTTTATTTTAGCTAGCTTGTTAAGATAGCTAACGTTGCTTATAGTTAAGTTAGCTAGCTTGTTAAGATAGCTAACGTTGCTTATAGTTAAGTTAGCTAGCTTGTTAAGATAACTATAAGCAACATTAGCTAAGTTAGCTAGCTTGTTAAGATAGCTAACGTTGCTTACAGTTAAGTTAGCTAGCTTGTTAAGATAGCTAACGTTGCTTATAGTTAAGTTAGCTAGCTTGTTAAGATAGCTAACGTTGCTTATAGTTAAGTTAGCTAGTTTGCTTAACATTGACAATATGATCAAACTAGTTACATTGGGTCCTACCCATATTGTAGTAGTCAAAAACCGTTTCGTTGTCATCTTTTGTTTGAAAAGGTCAAAGGTCAGAGGTGAAATGTCTCAGCTGTGCAACTCGGCATTTTCTCGGGGTTTTCCAGATAGTAAATCCGACTTGAAGGGTTGTTCAAGTGAAACTTCCCAGTCGGAACAAGGAACTTCCGATAACTCCAATAGCATGTGAAGGCAGCAAATAGCCTCCCTGCAGTCTTTTAAATTGTATTTTTAAATAATCACTATATGTCCAATACATCACTGTGTGTGTTTATTTCATGAAAATAACTCCAAATATATTTTCTATCATTTATTTCTTTTAGTCTCCTTTTTGTGATTAAAACTCCTGTCTGCTCGTCTGGGCGTGTTGATAGAAATATATTTACATACACAGCCCTGATTGGCAGATATGTTCATCTAGACTCTAGATGTATAAAATAAATAAATATGGTCATCATGTGACAGTGGTTGTTACTTGTAATTTTTAACATCTGTATCTTACTTATGTACAAACCATTTGCTGTATACAGAAACGTATACATTCTGAGTCATATATGTATGAGAGAGAGCGAAGTCTATCTATGAAGAGGGTTCGAAGCTGGCATGGGGAGGGATAAGGACATGGGGAAAGGAGGGGGAGAGAAGAGAGGAGGGGGCAGGTGGCGGTAGGGGTATAGGGAAGCTTATGGGGGGAGGGAGAGTCAGTGGGAAGAGATGGGGAGAGGAGGGAGGAGAGAAGAGAGGAGGGGGCAGGTGGCGGTAGGGGTATAGGGAAGCTTATGGGGAGGGAGAGTCAGTGGGAAGAGATGGGGAGAGGAGGGAGGAGAGAAGAGAGGAGGGGGCAGGTGGGTATAGGGCAGCTTATGGGGAGGGAGAGTCAGTGGGACGAGATGGGGAGAGGGGGGAGGAGAGAAGAGAGGAGGGGGTAGGTGGCGGTAGGGGTATAGGGCAGCTTATGGGGGGAGGGAGAGTCTGTGGGACGAGATGGGGAGAGGGGGGAGGAGAGAAGAGAGGAGGGGGCAGGTGGCGGTAGGGGTATAGGGCAGCTTATGGGGGGAGGGAGAGTCTGTGGGAAGAGATGGGGAGAGGGGGGAGGAGAGAAGAGAGGAGAGGTGGAGGGGAAAGTGGAGGTTGGAGGGTCGGGGGGATTGCCGGTGTGGGTGGAGGTACTGAGGGAGAGTCTGTGGGAAGAGATGGGGAGAGGGGGGAGGAGAGAAGAGAGGAGGGGGCAGGTGTTATAGGCAGCTTATGGGGGGAGGGAGAGTCTGTGGGAAGAGATGGGGAGAGGGGGGAGGAGAGAAGAGAGGAGAGGTGGAGGGGAAAGTGGAGGTTGGAGGGTCGGGGGGATTGCCGGTGTGGGTGGAGGTACTGACGGACATGTTTCCCACAGCTCCGTGTCACCCCGGGATCATCGCACATGATTACTAGGGGATCAGTGTGATCGGCTGTCGCTGATTTCAACGACATCTGTCCATGAGGTGAGACAAGCTGTGACATGGAGCGTCCCAGATCAGATCGTGAAATCTTATCTCCTGCAGATTTTCAACCATAATGGTTCAGTAAAACCTCCTTGTGTTTCTGAGGATATAATAACAGCCAAGGCAAAGTTCATGGAGTTTTATTTATCTTCAGATTCAGAATGAAGGAAAGGTCTTCTCCATCGGCTCAGAGACAGGACAAGCACTGAGACTCTAAAATAGAACCCTATTTCCTACGAGGCTCTGGACAAAAGCAGTGGACTAAATAGAGAATAGGGTTCTATTTTGGATGCACATCCAGACACTTATCGCAGCGACAACATATGTAGGATACTAATTTGATCAATATTTTGCTGCTGAGAATTTTCCTGCAAAGAAGTACATGCAAACTTGTAGTGTATTTGAGTTTGAAAAGGCTTCTAAAGTTTGTAATTTACACTTTGAAATGTCAGATTTAATTTGCACTAATGAACAAATGTCTTTCTACCCCGACAAAAAGTATATTCATTATTAATTAGAAATAAAATAAACATAATAACATTTCATATTGCTGC
>NC_068445.1:42960099-42967402 GCF_023373465.1 Oncorhynchus keta | reverse complement strand
ATGTAAATGTAATTCTAGTATCCAACTGACATTCTAGTATCCAACTGATATTCTAGTATCCAACTGACATTCTAGTATCCAACTGACATTCTAGAATCCAACTGATATTCTCGTATCCAACTGACATTCTAGTATCCAACTGATATTCTAGCATCCAACTTACATTCTAGTATCCAACTGATATTCTAGTATCCAACTGACATTCTAGTATCCAACTGACATTCTAGTATCCAACTGATATTCTCGTATCCAACTGATATTCTAGTATCCAACTGACATTCTATTATCCAACTGATATTCTATTATCCAACTGATATTCTAGTATCCAACTGACATTCTAGTATCCAACTGATATTCTCGTATCCAACTGACATTCTAGTATCCAACTGATATTCTAGCATCCAACTGACATTCTAGTATCCAACTGATATTCTAGTATCCAACTGACATTCTAGTATCCAACTGACATTCTAGTATCCAACTGATATTCTCGTATCCAACTGATATTCTAGTATCCAACTGACATTCTATTATCCAACTGATATTCTAGTATCCAACTGACATTCTATTATCCAACTGATATTCTCGTATCCAACTGACATTCTAGTATCCAACTGATATTCTAGTATCCAACTGACATTCTAGTATCCAACTGACATTCTAGTATCCAACTGATATTCTCGTATCCAACTGATATTCTAGTATCCAACTGACATTCTATTATCCAACTGATATTCTCGTATCCAACTGATATTCTAGTATCCAACTGACATTCTATTATCCAACTGACATTCTAGTATCCAACTGATATTCTCGTATCCAACTGACATTCTAGTATCCAACTGATATTCTCGTATCCAACTGACATTCTAGTATCCAACTGATATTCTAGTATCCAACTGACATTCTAGTATCCAACTGATATTCTAGTATCCAACTGACATTCTAGTATCCAACTGATATTCTAGTATCCAACTGATATTCTAGTATCCAACTGACATTCTAGTATCCAACTGATATTCTCGTATCCAACTGATATTCTCGTATCCAACTGATATTCTAGTATCCAACTGACATTCTAGTATCCAACTGACATTCTAGTATCCAACTGATATTCTAGTATCCAACTGATATTCTAGTATCCAACTGACATTCTAGTATCCAACTGACATTCTAGTATCCAACTGATATTCTCGTATCCAACTGATATTCTCGTATCCAACTGATATTCTAGTATCCGACTGATATTCTCATATCTAACTGATATTCTAGTATCCAACTGACATTCTAGTATCCAACTGATATTCTAGTATCCAACTGACATTCTATTATCCAACTGACATTCTAGTATCCAACTGATATTCTCGTATCTAACTGATATTCTCGTATCCAACTGACATTCTAGTATCCGACTGATATTCTCGTATCTAACTGATATTCTCGTACCAACTGACATTCTAGTATCCAACTGATATTCTCGTATCTAACTGATATTCTAGTATCCAACTGACATTCTAGTATCCGACTGATATTCTCATATCTAACTGATATTCTAGTATCCAACTGACATTCTAGTATCCAACTGATATTCTAGTATCCAACTGATATTCTAGTATCCAACTGATATTCTAGTATCCGACTGATATTCTCATATCTAACTGATATTCTAGTATCCAACTGACATTCTCATATCTAACTGATATTCTCGTATCCAACTGACATTCTCGTATCTAACTGACATTCTAATATCCGACTGACATTCTAGCATCCGACTGACATTCTAGTATCCAACTGATATTCTAGTATCCAACTGATATTCTAGTATCTAACTGACATTCTAGTATCCAACTGACATTCTAGCATCCGACTGACATTCTAGTATCCAACTGATATTCTAGTATCCAACTGACATTCTAGTATCCAACTGACATTCTAGCATCCGACTGACATTCTAGTATCCAACTGACATTCTAGTATCCAACTGACATTCTAGTATCCAACTGATATTCTAGTATCCAACTGACATTCTAGTATCCAACTGACATTCTAGTATCCAACTGACATTCTAGTATCCAACTGATATTCTAGTATCCAACTGACATTCTAGTATCCAACTGATATTCTAGTATCCAACTGATATTCTAGTATCCAACTGATATTCTCGTATCCTCAGTGTAAGTTTCAATGATCCATGACAGAGAAAGTAATTTACATGTATCATCCACTGATTGACCAGAATGTCCTTTGCTAAAAAACAATATTGCTCGGCTTCATAAAATGGATTATTTATATACTCTGCATGGGGAAGTAATTACATAGTTCATAAGAGTGAGATGAGGATTACAAAATTCATTATAGTTTTCAGTGTGGCACAGCTTGTAGACAATTACTTTAAGACCCTAAAACCTCTAAGAAATACAAATAATTTCTTCAATATGGAAGACCGGGATACTTTAGTTGCATCCCAAATGGCACCCTAATCCCTATATTGTGGAGCAAAAAAGTATTTAGTCAGCCACCAATCGTGCAAGTTCTCCCACTTAAAAAGATGAGGGAGGCCTGTCATTTTCATCATATGTACACTTCAATTGCATCCAACTTTTGTTATTGACCAAATACTTATTTTCCACCATAATTTGCAAATAAATTCATTAAAAATCCTACAATGTGATTTTCTGGATTTTTTTTCTCATTTCATCTGTCATAGTTGAAGTGTACCTATGATGAAAATTACAGGCCTCTCTCATCTTTTTAAGTGGGAGAACTTGCACAATTGGTGGCTGCCCCACTGTACATATGGCCCTGGTCAAAAATACTGCAATTTTTAGGGAATAACTAATATAATAATAATAATAATAATGCCATTTGGAGCGCCCTCCTTAGTTCTGACCATCTATCTTTGAGAACGGATAGAGGCTGATGTAAAAAAAATGATCTCTCTCTAAGCTAACAATCCCCTCATCTCTGAGTTTTTATAAGGGAAATGCTTAAACATATGGCTGTTCATAATATGTTAGGCAGCAGTTTGAACCTTTCTGGGGATTTTTGGGGGAAGAAATCCCTCATTTAAGAAAGTTAAATGTCATGCAGACTTTCCCTAACCACATATGCTCGCAAAAAATCCCTCGCTCCTACGAGAATTTCTATTAAAAAGGTACTTTAAGAAAAAACTGATGTTAAAATCATGCTGAAAATATAGAAAATGACATGTAATCAAATCAAATTGTATTTGTCACATGCACCGAATACAACAGGTTTAAGATCTTACAGTGAAATGCTTCCTTACACAGCCCTTAACCAACAATGCAGTTAAGAAAATAGAGTTAAATAGAGTTAAGAAAATATTTACTATGAACTAAATACAAATATGAAAATAACAATCTCATGTCAATCTCATGTCTCATGATTAACAGAGGTCACGGTGTATGTCTCATGATTAACAGAGGTCACGGGGTATGTCTCATGATTAACAGAGGTCACGGGGTATGTCTCATGATTAATAGAGGTCACGGGGTAAGTCTCATGATTAACAGAGGTCACGGGGTATGTCTCATGATTAACAGAGGTCACGGGGTATGTCTCATGATTAACAGAGGTCACGGGGTATGTCTCATGATTAACAGAGGTCACGGGGTATGTCTCATGATTAACAGAGGTCACGGGGTATGTCTCATGATTAACAGAGGTCACGGGGTATGTCTCATGATTAACAGAGGTCACGGGGTATGTCTCATGATTAACAGAGGTCACGGTGTATGTCTCATGATTAACAATTCATGGTGTGATTGTGGTAACGTACAGGAACTTTGGAACTCCCGGTTTGGAAAACCTCACCATCAAATTCCGACTGCATTACCTCACAAGATCATTTTCTTCAGATCATTTATTCTAATATAATAATAATAATAATATATGCCATTTAGTTATCTTACAGGTCATGTGTGCATACATTCTACGTATGGGTGGTCCCGCGAACCCACTATCCTGGCGTTACAAGCGCCATGCTCTATTCCAGAAGGACCAAAGCAAAGCTGACACTCTGACAGCTCTCAAGGAACTAAACTGGACATTGTGCAAACTGGAAACCACAAATCCTGAGGTCGCATTTATTGTAGCACAGGGACTTTAATAAAGGAAATCTGAAGAAAACACTCACAGAATTCTATCAATACATCCCCTGTGCTACATGCGGAGAGAACACGCTTGGCCATTGTTACATGTCCTCCCCTCCCTACATTAGGAAAATCATATCACGCATCCCTCCTGCTCCTCCCCGCCTGTAGACAGAAACTTCCGCAGGAATCACCCGTGGTAAGGACTGTTCAATGTTATTCCGACCAATCAGAATCTATGCTTCAAGACTGTTTTGATCACGCGGACTAGGAAATGTTCCGGGTTGCCTCTGGGACTATTATTGACGTAACACTGACTCAGTAACTGGGTTCATTAGGAAGTGCAAAATAAACACCTTCTCCCTCTTCAAAGAAAATAACCAAGCCACTGATACGGGGCCCTGAATGGACCTGAATGCAGCACCTCTTCAACCCAAGGAGGCTGAAGAAATTTCTCTTGTCCCCTAAGAATCAAACTTCTACAGATGCACCATTGAGAGCATATTCCTTCGGACTGTATCACCGCCTGGTATGGCAACTGCACTGCCCGCAACCACATGGCTCTCCAGAGAGTGGTGCAGTCAGCTCAACGCGTCACTGGGGGAACACTGCCTGCCCTCCAGGACATCTACAGGACTCTGTGTCACAGGAAGACCAAGAAGATCATCAAGGACTTCAGCCACCCGAGCCATGGTCTGTTCATCCCGTTACCATCAAGAAGACAGAGACAGTACAGGCAAATCAAAACCGCGACAGAGAGACTGAAAAACAGCTTCTATCTCCATGCCATCAGACTTTTAACCAATCACTAGCTGGCCTCCACCCGGCACCCTGCAACTTAGAGACTGCTTCCCTATGAACACAGAGTCAACACTGGTCACGTTAATCATGTTTACATACTATTTTACCCACTTTATATGTATATACTGTATTCTACTCATGGCTCATCCTATATACAGTACTTGCCAAAAGTATGTGGAGACCTGCTTGTCGAACATTTCATTCAAAAATCATTGGCATTAATATGGAGTTGGTCCCCCCCTTTGCTGCTATAACAGTCTCCATTGTTCTGGGAAAGCTTTCCACTAGATGTTGGAACATTGCTGTGGGGACTTGCTTCCATTCAGCCACAAGAGCATTAGTGAGGTTGGGCACTGGCGATAAGGTCTGGCTCACAGTCGGTATTCCAATTCATCCCAAAGGTGTTCAATGGGGTTGAGGTCAGGGCTCTTTGCATGCCAGTCAAGTTCTTCCACACCGATCTCTAACAAACCATTTCGGTATGGACCTCGCTTTGTGCATTGGGGCATTGTCATACTGAAACAGGAAAGGGCCTTCCCCAAACTGATTCTACAAACAGAATCATCTAGAATGTCATTGTATGCTGTACCGTTAAAGATTTCCCTTCACTGGAACTAAGCGGCCCGAACCATGAAAAACAACCCCAGACCATTATTCCTCCTCCACCAAACTTTACAGTTGACACTATGCATTTGGGCAGGTAGCGTTCTCCTGGCATCCGCCAAACCCAGATTTGTCCGTTGGACTACCAGAGGGTGAAGCTTGTTTCCACTGCTCCAGAGTCCAATGGAGGCGAGCTTTACACCACTCCAGCAAACACTCTGCATTGCGCTTGATGATCTTAGGCTTGTGTGCATCTGCTCAGCAACGGAAACCCATTTCATGAAGCTCCCAACTCATAGTTATTGTGCTGAAGTTGCTTCCAGAGACTTTGGAAATCAGTAGTGAGTGTTACAACCGAGGACAGACCATTTTTTTACGCGCTATGCTCTTTGTCATTCGGCAGTCCAGTTCTGTGAGCTTGTGTGGCCTACCACTTCACAGCTGAGCCGTTGTTGCTCCTAGACGTTTCCACTTCACAATAACAGCACTTACAGTTGACCAGTGGCAGCGCTAGCAGGGCATAAATTTGACAAACTGACTTGTTAGAAAGGTGACATCGTATGACATTGCCACGTTGAAAGTCACTGAGCTCTTCAGTAAGGCCATTCTACTGCCAATGTTTGTCTATGGAGATTGCATGGTGGTGTGCTTCAGTTTTATACACCTGTCATCCATGGTGTGGCTGAATTAGCAGAATCCACTCATTTGAAGGGGTGTCCACATACTTTTGTATATATAGTGTAAATAGGAAGTCTGAAGGGACGTAACGCTCAACAACACTTGCTTTAAATAGACATGTTTGGATTGTGCTGGCTGCTTCTGAGTGACTTGTCCAAGGATGAGTGATCAATAACCAGCTTATTTTATTTTGTGGGAACTGTTCGGGTCACCTCTACATAATATTGTAATTGTTAACATTCAATCAGTGTCTGCATTTTTTTTTTACTCCCTGATCATTATCTTCTCTGAATGCAGGTCACAAAATATGGTCACAATGTCAGAGGGAGGAGTTCATTAAAACCGTGTGAGTATTCATTTGATTTACCTGCCAGATTTTAGCTCTACTAAATTAGAGTTCCTAAAAAGACAATTAAACAGATAGGAGGACGATTCAAGGTGTGATGAGTCCAATTAATTTTAGTTTAGCATGTCTTTGAGTTTAGGAACAAATTCAAAGTATCCATGCTAACCTTAGTCTAGCGCATCCGAATAGGTGGTACTAGAAGCAAGCACGGAGTTTAGCTTGTTAGCCACGCAGGGTAATATGGGCCCACTTCAAGTGGATACATTCTTCTTCTCTCCACTGTCGGGAAGATTCATTCAATAAATTATGACAATGACTGTCTATACTAAAGCACTGATTTCAAGAATATTTTCTCAGATTATTACACAGTTTTAATTAGTATGCAAATGTTCTCTTTATGTTCGCTTATCCACTTCGTCCATTATATTTAGTCTCTCTATTTATCCTTCACAGATAGATTAAATTCACGTTGTCAGATGTGAAAAAGGGCTCATTTAGTAAATTAATTTAAAATGCTTTCTCATTAATCAAACAGATATGCACAATTATGTGCATAACATAATTATATTCTCTTAGTTATAGCCTACATTTGTCTGTACTGTTGCCATCTTCATTATTAACTTCCAAGGACATTTGGTGAAATACTATACTACAGTCCAGGCAGGGTCAATGATTTGCTCAACATATTCTATTTGAACCCATTGTGGTCTACCAACCCTACCCTACCCTATACTATCCTATTCTACCCTATCCTACACTATCC
>NC_068445.1:42912599-42952599 GCF_023373465.1 Oncorhynchus keta | reverse complement strand
CATTATAAACTGTCTGGTCTGGTCTGGTACATTATAAACTCTCTGGTCTGGTCTGTACTACATTATAAACTGTCTGGGTCTGGGTCTGGTCTGTACTACATTATAAACTGTCTAGTCTGGTCTGGTCTGTACTACATTATAAACTGTCTAGTCTGGTCTGGTCTGGTCTGTACTACATTATAAACTGTCTGGTCTGGGTCTGGTCTGTACTACATTATAAACTGTCTGGTCTGGTCTGTACTACATTATAAACTGTCTAGTCTGGGTCTAGTCTGGGTCTGGTCTGGTCTGTACTACATTATAAACTGTCTGGTCTGGTCTGTACTACATTATAAACTGTCTGGTCTGGTCTGTACTACATTATAAACTGTCTGGTCTGGGTCTGGTCTGTACTACATTATAAACTGTCTGGTCTGGTCTGGTCTGGTCTGTACTACATTATAAACTGTCTGGTCTGGGTCTGGTCTGGTCTGTACTACATTATAAACTGTCTAGTCTGGGTCTGGTCTAGTCTGGGTCTGGTCTGTACTACATTATAAACTGTCTGGTCTGGTCTAGTCTGGGTCTGGTCTGGTCTGGGTCTGGTCATTATAAACTGGGTCTGGTCTAGTCTGGGTCTGGTACTACATTATAAACTGTCTGGTCTGGTCTGTACTACATTATAAACTGTCTGGTCTGGTCTGTACTACATTATAAACTGTCTAGTCTGGGTCTGGTCTAGTCTGGGTCTGGTCTGTACTACATTATAAACTGTCTAGTCTGGGTCTGGTCTGGTCTGTACTACATTATAAACTGTCTAGTCTGGGTCTGGTCTGGTCTGTAATACATTATAAACTGTCTAGTCTGGGTCTGGTCTGTCTGAGTCTGGTCTGGTCTGTACTACATTATAAAATGTCTGGTCTGGTCTGGTCTAGTCTGGGTCTGGTCTGGTCTGGGTCTGGTCTAGTCTGGTCTGGGTCTGTGGTCTACATTATAAACTGTCTGGTCTGGTCTCTGGTCTGGGTCTGTCTGGGTCTGGTCTGGATATAAACTGTCTGGTCTGGTCTGGTCTGGTCTGGTCTACATTATAAACTGTCTATTCTGCCTGTTTGGTATAATGAAGACAGGGGTAAACTGTCTGTTTGATGGTATGAAGACTGGTATTCTGCCTGTTTGATGGTATAATGAAGACAGGGGTATTCTGCCTGTTTGAAGGTATAATGAAGACAGTGGTATTCTGCCTGTTTGATGGTATAATGAAGACAGGGGTATTCTGCCTGTTTGATGGTATAATGAAGACAGGGGTATTCTGCCTGTTTGATGGTATAATGAAGACAGGGGTATTCTGCCTGTTTGATGGTATAATGAAGACAGGGGTATTCTGCCTGTTTGATGGTATAATGAAGACAGGGGTATTCTGCCTGTTTGATGGTATAATGAAGACAGGGGTATTCTGCCTGTTTGAAGGTATAATGAAGACAGGGGTATTCTGCCTGTTTGATGGTATAATGAAGACAGGGGTATTCTGCCTGTTTGATGGTATAATGAAGACAGGGGTATTCTGCCTGTTTGAAGGTATAATGAAGACAGGGGTATTCTGCCTGTTTGATGGTATAATGAAGACAGGGGTATTCTGCCTGTTTGATGGTATAATGAAGACAGGGGTATTCTGCCTGTTTGATGGTATAATGAAGACAGGGGTATTCTGCCTGTTTGAAGGTATAATGAAGACAGGGGTATTCTGCCTGTTTGATGGTATAATGAAGACAGGGGTATTCTGCCTGTTTGATGGTATAATGAAGACAGGGGTATTCTGCCTGTTTGATGGTATAATGAAGACAGGGGTATTCTGCCTGTTTGATGGTATAATGAAGACAGGGGTATTCTGCCTGTTTGATGGTATAATGAAGACAGGGGTATTCTGCCTGTTTGATGGTATAATGAAGACAGGGGTATTCTGCCTGTTTGATGGTATAATGAAGACAGGGGTATTCTGCCTGTTTGATGGTATAATGAAGACAGGGGTATTCTGCCTGTTTGATGGTATAATGAAGACAGGGGTATTCTGCCTGTTTGATGGTATAATGAAGACAGGGTATTCTGCCTGTTTGATGGTATAATGAAGACAGGGGTATTCTGCCTGTTTGATGGTATAATGAAGACAGGGGTATTCTGCCTGTTTGAAGGTATAATGAAGACAGGGGTATTCTGCCTGTTTGAAGGTATAATGAAGACAGGGGTATTCTGCCTGTTTGATGGTATAATGAAGACGGGGGTATTCTGCCTGTTTGAAGGTATAATGAAGACAGGGGTATTCTGCCTGTTTGAAGGTATAATGAAGACAGGGGTATTCTGCCTGTTTGATGGTATAATGAAGACAGGGGTATTCTGCCTGTTTGATGGTATAATGAAGACAGGGGTATTCTGCCTGTTTGATGGTATAATGAAGACAGGGGTATTCCTGGAGAGTTGTGTTCCTTGTGATGCCGTTCCCCCGCTCCGGTTAATCATAACTTAATAATGATTGACTAGAAGTTCAGTGAATTCCATTTTCTTTTTCTTTCAAAACTTTCTCCAAGACTTCTGGAGTCTGTGACTTCCGGACTTCCCTGTTCAAGGACCCACATGTTCGTTTAATAAAATATGTCCCAGCAAGTTTTCTCCTGCCTGGGAAAGGTGTGTGGAGGTGTAGGGGGTGATCTTTGAGGTTCCACTGACAGAAGACAGCTGTCTGGCCCCTTCCCCCTGTCCTCCATCACACCATGAGGTGCCCCGAGACCCCGCCCCGAGACCCCGCCCCTTCCCCCTGTCCTCCATCACACCATGAGGTGCCCCGAGACCAAGACTTAGGAGAGGAGGCACCATTTGGTACCAGTTACTAAGCCACGGGGGGGCACCACTGCTGCTACCCTCCCGTCTCTGCCCCCTTCAGTCAAGGTAGCGCTGCACAGACTGGACCCTGACACACACACACACACAGGGCTGGCTGGAAGAGGGGCTCCCTATCATCAACAGCGGTGAAGGGCCTGATGACCTTGACATGGCTCCTCCCACACGCTGTGACTGCAGACTGTTTACTGCACGATGGATAGAGAACAGCTGCACGCACACACACACACACACACACACACACACACACACACACACACACACACACACACACACACACACACACACACACACACACACACACACACACACACACACACACACACACACACACACACACACACACAATGGAGGGAGGGAGAAATGGAGGAATGGAGGGAGAGAGGAATGGAGGGAGGGAGGAATGGAGGGAGGAATGGCAGGATGGAGGGAGGAATGGCGGGAGGGAGGAATGGAGGGAGGGAGGGAGGGATGGCGGGAGGGAGGAATGGCGGGAGGGAGGGAGGAATGGAGGGAGGGAGGAATGGCGGGAGGGAGGAATGGCGGGGGAGGGGGAGGAAGGGATGGCGGGAGGAGGGAGGAATGGCGGGGAATGGAGGGAGGGAGGGGGGGGAGGGAGGGAGGGACAGAGGGAGGGAGGAATGGGGAGGGAGGAGGAATGGAGGGAGGGAGGGAGGAATGGAGGGAGGGAGGAACGGAGGGAGGGAGGGAGGGAGGGACAGAGGGAGGGAGGAATGGCGGGAGGGAGGGAGGAATGGAGGGGAGGGAGGAAGGGAGGGGGGGAGGGAGGGAGGGACAGAGGGAGGGAGGGACAGAGGGAGGGAGGAATGGAGGGAGGGAGGAATGGAGGGAGGGAGGGAGGGAGGAATGGAGGGAGGGAGGAACGGAGGGAGGGGGAGGGAGGGAGGGACAGAGGGAGGGAGGAATGGAGGGGGAGGGAGGAATGGAGGGAGGGAGGGAGGAATGGCGGGAGGGAGGGGAGGAATGGGGGGAGAGTGGGAGGAGGGATGGGATGGCGGGAGGGAGGGAGGAATGGAGGGAGGGAGGAGGAGGGAATGGGGAGGGGGAATGGCGGAATGGAGGGAGGAATGGGGAGGAATGGAGGGAGGGGGAGGGAGGGAGGGAGGGAGGGGAGGGGAGGGATGGAGGGGGAGGGAGGGAGGAATGGAGGGAGGGGAGGGAGGGAGGGATGGCGGGAGGGAGGGAGGAATGGAGGGGGAGGGAGGGAGGAATGGAGGGAGGGAGGAATGGGGGAGGAATGGAGGGAGGGAGGAGGGAGGAGGGAGGGAGGGAGGGACAGAGGGGGGAGGAATGGCGGGAGGGAGGGAGGAATGGAGGGAGGGAGGAACAGAGGGAGGGAGGAATGGTGGGAGGATGGAGGGAGGGGGGAAAGGAAGGGAGGGAGGAATGGTGGGCAGAAGAATGGAGGGAGGGAGGAATGGAGGGAGGAATGGAGAGGAGGGGGAGGAGGAGGGAGAGTGGGAGGGAGGGAGATGGGAGGAATGGAGGGAGAGTGGGAGGAATGGAGGGAGAGTGGGAGGAATGGAGGGAGGGAGGAGGGATGGCGGGAGGGAGGAATGGGGAGGGAGGAATGGAGGGAGGGAGGAATGGCGGGAGGGAGGAATGGCGGGAGGAATGGAGGGGGCGGGGAGGGAGGGAGGGAGGAATGGAGGGAGGGAGGGAGGAATGGAGGAATGAGAGGAGGGAGGGAGGGAGGGAGGAATGGAGGGAGGGAGGGAGGAATGGAGGAGGAGGGAGGGAGGGAGGGAGGGACAGGGGAAGGAATGGAGGGAGGGAGGAATGGAGGGAGAGGAGGAACAGAAGGGAGGAATGGTGGGAGGAATGGAGGGAGGGAGGAGCTTTTAGGGAGGGAGACATGGTGGGCAGAAGGAATGGAGGGAGGAATGGAGGTAGAGGAATGGAGGATGAATGGAGGGAGAGTGGGAGGAATGGAGGGAGAGTCCCCAATGGAGGGAGGCTCCGGGAATGGAGGGAGAGTGGGAGGAATTAGGAATGGAGGGAAGGGGAGGAATAGACAGGGATGCTGAGGGGGAGGAATGGAGGGAGAGTAGGAATGGAGGGAGAGTGGGAGGAATGGAGGGAGAGAGGGAGGAATGCAGGGAGAGTGGGAGGAATGGAGGGAGAGTGGGAGGAATGGAGGGAGGAAGGAGGAATGGAGGGAGGGAGGAATGGAGGGAGAGAGGAATGGAGGGAGAGGGGAGGAGTCTGATGAGATTCCCCTCTAATGGAGGGAGAGTGGGAATGACTGTTTAATAGTGAGGGAGGGAGGGAGGTAGGGAGGGATGAATGGAGGAATGAGTTTGGAGAGGGAGGAATCCCCTCTAGGGAGGGTCTCCTGAGGGAATGAGGAATGGAGGGACTGGGAGGAATGGAGGGAGAGTCCCCTCTATATCCTGGAATGGAGGGAGGGAGTGAATGACTGTTTACTAGTGAGGGATTCCCCTCTATATCTTCTCCTTAGTGAAATGAAGGGAGGGAGGGTGAAATGAAGGGAGGAGGTAGTAGGAAGGAATGGAGGGAGGGAGGAATGGAGGGAGAGTCAATACCCTGCATATATCTCAGCTTTTAGTGAATGACTTGTGGTGGTAGAGACTGAGGATGCCCCTCTAAATCCTCTCCTTAGTGAATGACATTATAAAGGGAATAGACCCCTGAGGGGACATTATTCATGTCTGTTAGTGAATGACTGTTTACCAGTGAATTCCCCTCTATATCCTCTCCTTAGTGAATGACTGTTTACTGGTGAATTCCCCTCTATATCCTCTCCTTAGTGAATGACTGTTTACTGGTGAATTCCCCTCTATATCCTCTCCTTAGTGAATGACTGTTTACTAGTGAATTCCCCTCTATATCCTCTCCTTAGTGAATGACTGTTTACTGGTGAATTCCCCTCTATATCCTCTCCTTAGTGAATGACTGTTTACTGGTGAATTCCCCTCTATATCCTCTCCTTAGTGAATGACTGTTTACTAGTGAATTCCCCTCTATATCCTCTCCTTAGTGAATGACTGTTTACTAGTGAATTCCCCTCTATATCCTCTCCTTAGTGAATGACTGTTTACTGGTGAATTCCCCTCTATATCCTCTCCTTAGTGAATGACTGTTTACTAGTGAATTCCCCTCTATATCCTCTCCTTAGTGAATGACTGTTTACTAGTGAATTCCCCTCTATATCCTCTCCTTAGTGAATGACTGTTTACTAGTGAATTCCCCTCTATATCCTCTCCTTAGTGAATGACTGTTTACTGGTGAATTCCCCTCTATATCCTCTCCTTAGTGAATGACTGTTTACTGGTGAATTCCCCTCTATATCCTCTCCTTAGTGAATGACTGTTTACTGGTGAATTCCCCTCTATATCCTCTCCTTAGTGAATGACTGTTTACTGGTGAATTCCCCTCTATATCCTCTCCTTAGTGAATGACTGTTTACTGGTGAATTCCCCTCTATATCCTCTCCTTAGTGAATGACTCTTTACTCACAGTTTCTATCTGTGATGTTTCTACTGCTGGGTAGTTTATACTGCTGCTGGGTTGTTGTCAACGGCGAGGTTCCCCAGTCCAGGGCCTGCTGCGAGGGTCCCCAGTCCAGGGCCTGCTGCGAGGGTCCCCAGTCCAGGGCCTGCGGAGAGGGTCCCCAGTCCCCAGTCCGGGGCCTGCTGCGAGGGTCCCCAGTCCAGGGCCTGCTGCGAGGGTCCCCAGTCCGGGGCCTGCTGCGAGGGTCCCCAGTCCGGGGCCTGCTGCGAGGGTCCCCAGTCCAGGGCCTGCTGCGAGGGTCCCCAGTCCAGGGCCTGCGGCGAGGGTCCCCAGTCCAGGGCCTGCTGCGAGGGTCCCCAGTCCAGGGCCTGCTGCGAGGGTCCCCAGTCCGGGGCCTGCTGCGAGGGTCCCCAGTCCGGGGCCTGCTGCGAGGTCCCCAGTCCGGGGCCTGCTGCGAGGGTCCCCAGTCCGGGGCCTGCTGCGAGGGTCCCCAGTCCGGGGCCTGCAGAGAGGGTCCCCAGTCCGGGGGCCTGCGGAGAGGGTCCCCAGTCCGGGGCCTGCTGCGAGGGTCCCCAGTCCAGGGCCTGCGGAGAGGGTCCCCAGTCCGGGGCCTGCTGACCCCAGTCCAGGGCCTGCGGATTCCCCAGTGTTTGTCTGGTTCCCCGCAGGATGTGGGGGAGCCAGAGGTGGAGCGGGGTCTAAGCTTTCTGGTCCACCAAGATTTTGCCCACCTGGACCCTCCTCAATCAGGTTTGACAGATGTCCGCACCTTTGGGGGGGACTCTCGTTGTCTCTGATTGGGAATCATACTTAGGCAGCCTTTGTTCCTTTTCTGATTTGTGGGTTGTTGTCTTCGTTTAATGCATGTATAGCCTTACGGAGCTTCACGTTAGTTTTTGTTGTTTATTGTTTTGTTGGCGACATTTAAAAATAAAGAGTTAATGTACGCTGACCACGCGGCACCTTGGTCCAGTCATTTTCAAGACGACGTTCGTGACAACAAGTGATTAAATCTTCAAATCAAATCAAATTTGATTGGTCACTATTTGTCATTATTTGCTCAAATGATGTATAAACATTGGACGTATTTGTAAATAAAATAAAGGTGTAGGGGGTGATCTTTGAGGTTCCACTGACAGAAGACAGCTGTCTGGATCCTTTGGCCCCTGTCCTCCATCAGAGTTTGGCCCAGAGTCGCCCCCCTGATCAGAGTTTGGCCCAGAGTCGTCCGGATCAGACCCCGCCGGATCAGAGTTTGGCCCCCTGTCGTCCGGATCAGAGTTTGGCCCAGAGTCGTAAATCAGAGTTTGGCACTTGGGAGGCCATCATTGTAAAATAATAATTTGTTCTTAACTGACATGCCTAGTTAAAAACAAAGGGTAAATAAAACTGGCAGATGTCATTGGTGGACAGACAGTGGTGAGTCAGGCGAGTTTCCCTCATAACATGTAAAATGCTTCGGTGTCTGGAAAAGTGTTTCATAAATTCAATCAATTAATACCAGGATCATGATTATTAGGATTGCTAATGCATCTAATATTCTTTCAATGGTATCAATGCAAAGCTTGTGTTGTAAATATAGTTTACACTTGGTGGCCAGTTTATTAGGTTTATTATTATTAGTTATTAGTTAATTATTATTAGTTTAAAACGGCTCCAATGTGTATGCGAACACCAACACTGGACAATAGAGGACTGGAAAAACATTGCCTGGTCCGACAAATCAAAAATGTGTTGATAGGAATTTGAGTACTTCAGATCTTCTGTAAGATTATTCTCCAAATAAAGCATTCGGTCGATGTCAAATGAAGTCAACAATGGCAGCATGGCTCTTGGCTCTCACTACATAACATAATTACCATCTTGGACTGAGCTTCAGCATTGAAATCAGACCAACATCCTTCTGCTGCTGCCTGTCACTTGGTTAATCTCATATCAGGAGATGCTTATTGTGTTGTTCCATGGCTCAGCCACCTCTTCTCTCCACCAATCTAAATATTGACAGAACCATGAGACCATGAGACAAAATGGCCGACTTCAGAGCCGTGAGCAGGAAGAGCTTCAGTTAATTTTCCCCTGGAAGGAGAGGGCCTCTCTGAGGGTTCTGAATAGATGATTTAAACAAGTGTTCAGAGTCGGTTGCCTTGACTTAATTATTAACTGTGTATTTCATAATGTTAGTGACAATATGTTAACGTGTTTTTGTGTCTTCCTTCCCCCCGCCGCCAACAGATGGGTCCCTTTTACTTCATTTTCCACATCAAGTATGATTATTTCTTTGTGCCAAAAGCCACCTGCCGTTCCCTGGTCTCTGGTCTAATTATTTATGTTGGTAACACACAGCGGGACGCGCTATCAGTTGGATGGTGTCTTAATAAAGGAAGGAACATCAACATCTTGACATCATGTTCAAGGGGAAAATGAATCATCGCAGAAGGAAGGAAGCATTGGAGGAGCAGCGTTGCAGATAGGCTCTGTGCCAAAACCTCTGAAATGGACCTCTTTTGTCTTCGTGTGCACTGAGTTCTCTCTCTCCCTCCTGCACTAGGGGATTCAGAGGCATGTGATGATAATTGGTTAATAGCCAATTAAAAAAGTCAAATTAGAGAGAATACATCAACATTGAAAAATTAGACCAATACCAGAGAAGGACAGAACCAGATGATTCTCTGACCAGAACCAGAGAAGGACAGAACCAGATGATTCTCTGACCAGAACCAGAGAAGGACAGAACCAGATGATTCTCTGACCAGAACCAGAGAAGGACAGAACCAGATGATTCTCCGACCAGAACCAGAGAAGGACAGAACCAGATGATTCTCCGACCAGAACCAGAGAAGGACAGAACCAGATGATTCTCTGACCAGAACCAGAGAAGGACAGAACCAGATGATTCTCCGACCAGAACCAGAGAAGGACAGAACCAGATGATTCTCCGACCAGAACCAGAGAAGGAAAGAACCAGATGATTCTCCGACCAGAACCAGAGAAGGACAGAACCAGATGATTCTCAGACCAGAACCAGAGAAGGACAGAACCAGATGATTCTCCGACCAGAACCAGAGAAGGACAGAACCAGATGATTCTCCGACCAGAACCAGAGAGGAAAGAACCAGATGATTCTCAGACCAGAACCAGAGAAGGACAGAACCAGATGATTCTCCGACCAGAACCAGAGAAGGACAGAACCAGATGATTCTCCGACCAGAACCAGAGAAGGACAGAACCAGATGATTCTCCGACCAGAACCAGAGAAGGAAAGAACCAGATGATTCTCCGACCAGAACCAGAGAAGGACAGAACCAGATGATTCTCTGACCAGAACCAGAGAAGGACAGAACCAGATGATTCTCTGACCAGAACCAGAGAAGGACAGAACCAGATGATTCTCCGACCAGAACCAGAGAAGGACAGAACCAGATGATTCTCTGACCAGAACCAGAGAAGGACAGAACCAGATGATTCTCTGACCAGAACCAGAGAAGGACAGAACCAGATGATTCTCCGACCAGAACCAGAGAAGGACAGAACCAGATGATTCTCTGACCAGAACCAGAGAAGGACAGAACCAGATGATTCTCCGACCAGAACCAGAGAAGGACAGAACCAGATGATTCTCCGACCAGAACCAGAGAAGGACAGAACCAGAACACAGAGAAGGACAGAACCAGATGATTCTCCGACCAGAACCAGAGAAGGACAGAACCAGATGATTCTCCGACCAGAACCAGAGAAGGACAGAACCAGATGATTCTCCGACCAGAACCAGAGAAGGACAGAACCAGATGATTCTCCGACCAGAACCAGAGAAGGAAAGAACCAGATGATTCTCTGACCAGAACCAGAGAAGGACAGAACCAGATGATTCTCTGACCAGAACCAGAGAAGGACAGAACCAGATGATTCTCTGACCAGAACCAGAGAAGGACAGAACCAGATGATTCTCCGACCAGAACCAGAGAAGGACAGAACCAGATGATTCTCCGACCAGAACCAGAGAAGGACAGAACCAGATGATTCTCCGACTAGAACCAGAGAAGGACAGAACCAGATGATTCTCTGACCAGAACCAGAGAAGGACAGAACCAGATGATTCTCCGACCAGAACCAGAGAAGGACAGAACCAGATGATTCTCCGACCAGAACCAGAGAAGGACAGAACCAGATGATTCTCTGACCAGAACCAGAGAAGGACAGAACCAGATGATTCTCCGACCAGAACCAGAGAAGGACAGAACCAGATGATTCTCCGACCAGAACACAGAGAAGGACAGAACCAGATGATTCTCCGACCAGAACCAGAGAAGGACAGAACCAGATGATTCTCCGACCAGAACCAGAGAAGGACAGAACCAGATGATTCTCCGACCAGAACCAGAGAAGGACAGAACCAGATGATTCTCCGACCAGAACCAGAGAAGGAAAGAACCAGATGATTCTCCGACCAGAACACAGAGAAGGACAGAACCAGATGATTCTCCGACCAGAACCAGAGAAGGACAGAACCAGATGATTCTCTGACCAGAACCAGAGAAGGACAGAACCAGATGATTCTCCGACCAGAACCAGAGAAGGACAGAACCAGATGATTCTCCGACCAGAACCAGAGAAGGACAGAACCAGATGATTCTCCGACCAGAACCAGAGAAGGACAGAACCAGATGATTCTCCGACCAGAACCAGAGAAGGACAGAACCAGATGATTCTCTGACCAGAACCAGAGAAGGACAGAACCAGATGATTCTCCGACCAGAACCAGAGAAGGACAGAACCAGATGATTCTCCGACCAGAACCAGAGAAGGACAGAACCAGATGATTCTCCGACCAGAACCAGAGAAGGACAGAACCAGATGATTCTCTGACCAGAACCAGAGAAGGACAGAACCAGATGATTCTCCGACCAGAACCAGAGAAGGACAGAACCAGATGATTCTCCGACCAGAACCAGAGAAGGACAGAACCAGATGATTCTCCGACCAGAACCAGAGAAGGACAGAACCAGATGATTCTCTGACCAGAACCAGAGAAGGAAAAATACAAAAAGTCCCGACTGATGCTCCTGGTTGGAAATATCTACTGACTTTGCTTTGGTACACATTACATCAGAACTCTGTCTTTTTATTTAGATCAGAACCAAGGTAGGGAGGGAGAACAAAATGTCACGAATAAAAGTACCAATTAAGTTGATTATTCATGTGTTTTCAAAGCACAGTGTCCCGGGGATAGGGTATAGGTCAGTTAGAATCAGAATGGCCCAGTGTTTTACAATGTAGAACATACTCAATACTCTAATCCCTGTGGGTTTAAAACATGAATACAGTGTAATTACTGATTCACATATAATTATAACCCCCTTTTCTTTTACTAATGTGACTGAAAATGGGTTAAAAAATATGCCATTTATGATGTGTGTTCTATAATAATTACAGCCGTCAGTGTTAGGAAGATAAGCGTTTTCCATCCTTTAAAGACCAAATATTCTAATACAAAAACCAGAGGATTAAGGCGTTGAGTGCAGTAAGCCAACGCAGCTAGGAAGCCCAGCCATGCACTCCCCATATGAGAGCAGATTGAAAGAAAAGCCTTTATCTACCCATTTAAGAACATATATGGGCTCTGGTGCCCAAACCACAGGAGAGACTGAATTGCAGCGAGAGAAAGCCAAAGCCATTGTAGGCCTCAGCCAGACAATGCACTGAACATAAACCTATAATAGCCTTAAGGATTAAGAATATGCTGGCTGACTTTAATTACATATTGCTTGTGAGGGGTTTACCTTCCTGGGACGACCGAGAGGCTGAGAGCTCATTGCTGCTTCTGCTACTGCACTTATACAGGAAAGACTGGGGACAGACGGCACAGAAAAATTAACAGAAGGATTTACTTTTTAAATCTCAACTAGTGAAAGTTAGTTGTGTTTTATTTAATGGTTTGGGCCTTAGCCAGATTCGCTGCATAAATGTGTCTGTATGCCCTTGTACTGTATGTGTCAGACCTACTGGTAGATATCTACCGTTTTAAAAGGACGTTAATATGACTCTTGTAATGATTTATTGACTTGCTTGCATTTGAGGTTAAGTGTTTATCGATGCTAATGATGCTAATGCTATGCTAATGATAGGTAAACTGGGGTGTGGAATGATAATGCTAACTGTGGAATGCTACTGCTAACTGTGGGATGCTAACTGTTGGGCGCTAACAGTGGTATACTAACTGTGGAATCACCCTCAGTGTGTAAATTAGGTGATTGGGATTTCCCTGCTATGCAATTGATCAGGGATTAGCCTCCCACTAGCCAAGAGGAGATCATTGGTAAGCCTCCCACCAGCCCAGAGGGTCAGTGATCAGCCTCCCACCAGCCAAGAGGCAGTGATCAGCCTCCCACCAGCCCAGAGGGTCAGTGATCAGCCTCCCACCAGCCCAGAGGGTCGGTGATCAGCCCCCCACCAGCCCAGAGGATCGGTGATCAGCCTCCCACTAGCCAAGAGGCAGTGATCAGCCTCCCACCAGCCCAGAGATCAGTGATCAGCCTCCCACCAGCCCAGAGGGTCAGTGATCAGCCTCCCACCAGCCCAGAGGGTCAGTGATCAGCCTCCCACCAGCCCAGAGGAGATCAGTGATCAGCCTCCCACCAGCCCAGAGGAGATCAGTGATCAGCCTCCCACCAGCCCAGAGGAGATCAGTGATCAGCCTCCCACCAGCCCATAGGAGATCGCCTCGCTGTGATGCCATGGGGCCCAACTTCGAAGCACATCACATCTTAATGAACTTCCTGCCTGCCTCTTTCCGTGGTCTAGCTCTCTCTGCATGATCCTTTTGGGCTTAATAAGGACACACTGGGCCTTGTGCCTTTCAATGGTTCTTCAGGTCCAAGGTGTTTCATCGATTCTGACAGTTACATATATTGAGCCTCTTTTTTTTTCTGCCTAAATCGCCTGAAAAAAACCCCCAAATCTCCGAAGACTGCTCCCTAAAGTTCCCATTAAAACCCTTTTAAATCCAATCGATGACTGTTCTTCCATCCCATTTTATTTTTCAATGAAGTTGAAACATGTTTAGGAAGAAGTAGAGGCACCTGTGACTCCGCCCCCCTGATACTCCTCCTCTCCAATCCTCTCCCCATCCAATGACTGCACCCATCTACGCGAAATACCCCATTATGAAAAAGTATATATATTTTTAAATGAAAATACAGAAATATCTAATTTACATAAGTATTCACAGCCCTGAGTCAATACTTTGTAAAAGCACCTTTGCAGCGATTACAGCTTTGACTCTTTATGGGTACAGTGAGGGAAAAAAGTATTTGATCCCCTGCTGATTTTGTATGTTTGCCCACTGCCAAAGAAATGATCAGCCTATAATTTTAATGGTAGGTTTATTTGAACAGTGACAGACAGAATAACAAAAAAAAATCCAGAAAAATCCACGTCAAAAATGTTATAAATTGATTTGCATTTTAATGAGGGAAATAAGTATTTGAACCCTCTGAAAAACATGACTTAGTACTTGGTGGCAAAACCCTTGTTGGAAATCACAGAGGTCAGACGTTTCTTGTAGTTGGCCACCAGGTTTGCACACATCTCAGGAGGGATTTTGTCCCACTCCTCTTTGCAGATCTTCTCCAAGTCATTAAGGTTTCGAGGCTGACGTTTGGCAACTTGAACCTTCAGCTCCCCCCACAGATTTTCTATGGGATTAAGGTCTGAAGACTGGCTAGGCCACTCCAGGACCTTAATGTGCTTCTTCTTGAGCCACTCCTTTGTTACCTTGGCCGTGTGTTTGGGGTCATTGTCATGCTGGAATACCCATCCACGACCCATTTTCAATGCCCTGGCTGAGGGAAGGAGGTTCTCACCCAAGATTTGACGGTACATGGCCCCGTCCATCGTCCCTTTGATGCGGTGAAGTTGTCCTGTCCCCTTAGCAGAAAAACACCCCCAAAGCATAATGTTTCCACCTCCATGTTTGACGGTGGGGATGATGTTCTTGGGGTCATAGGCAGCATTCCTCCTCCTCCAAACACAGCGAGTTGAGTTGATGCCAAAGAGCTCCATTTTGGTCTCATCTGACCACAACACTTTCACCCAGTTGTCCTCTGAATCATTCAGATGTTCATTGGCAAACTTCAGACGGGCATGTTCTTTCTTGAGCAGGGGGACCTTGCGGGTGCTGCAGGATTTCAGTCCTTCACGGCATAGTGTGTTACCAATTGTTTTCTTGGTGACTATGGTCCCAGCTGCCTTGAGATCATTGACAAGATCCTCCCGTGTAGTTCTGGGCTGATTCCTCACCGTTCTCATGATCATTGCAACTCCACGAGGTGAGATCTTGCATGGAGCCCCAGGCCGAGGTGAGATCTTGCATGGAGCCCCAGGCCGAGGTGAGATCTTGCATGGAGCCCCAGGCCGAGGTGAGATCTTGCATGGAGCCCCAGGCCGAGGTGAGATCTTGCATGGAGCCCCAGGCCGAGGTGAGATCTTGCATGGAGCCCCAGGTCGAGGGAGATGGACAGTTCTTTTGTGTTTCCTCCATTTGCGAATAATCTGTTGTCACCTTCTCACCAAACTGCTTGGCGATGGTCTTGTAGCCCATTCCAGCCTTGTGTAGGTCTATAATCTTGTCCCTGACATCCTTGGAGAGCTCTTTGGTCTTGGCCATGGTGGAGAGTTTGAAATCTGATTGATTGCTTCTGTGGACAGGTGTCTTTTATACAGGTAACAAACTGAGATTAGGAGCACTCCCTTTAAGAGTGTGCTCCTAATCTCAGTTTGTTACCTGTATAAAAGACACCTGGGACTCAGAAATCTTTCTGATTGAGAGGGGGTCAAATACTTATTTCCCTCATTAAAATGCAAATCAATTTATAGCATTTTGGACATGTGTCTTTCTGGATTTTTTGTTGTTGTTATTCTGTCTCTCACTGTTCAAATAAACCTATTATTTTTTTGTCAGTGGGCAAACGTACAAAATCAGCAGGGGATCAAATACTTTTTTCTCCCACTGTAAGTCTCTAAGAGCTTTCCACACCTGGATTGTGCACCATTTGCCCATTATTCTATCACTGTCACTTTGGTAAGCAGCTTTACTGTAGAGTTGTGTTTCAGGTTATAATGTCCTGCTGAAAGGTGAATTCAACTCCCAGGGTCTGGTGGAAAGCGGACTGATCCGGGTTTTCCTCTAGGACAATGCCTGTGCTTAGCGCCATTCCATTTATTTTTTTTATCCAGAAAACTCCCCCAGTCCTTAATGATTACAAGCATACCCATAACATGATGCAGCCAGCACTATGCTTGAAAATATGATGAGTGTTACTCAGTAATATGTTGTATTGGATTTGTCCCAAACATAACACTTTGTATTCAGGACAAAAGTTCATTTCTTTGCCACATTTTTTTCAGTTTTACTTGAGTGCCTTGTTGCAAACACGATGCATGTTTTGGAGTATTTTATTCCGTAAGTGCTTCCTTTTTCCCCTCTGTCATTTAGGTTAGTTTGTGGAGTAACTACAATGTTGTTGATCCATCCTCAGTTTTCTCCTGTCACAGCCATTAAACTCTGTAACTGTTTTAAAGTCACCATTGGCCTCATGGTGAAATCCCTGAGTGGTTTCCTTCCTCTCCGGCAACTGAGTTACGAAGGAGGCTTGTATCTTTGTAGTGACTGGGTGTATTGCTACACCATCCAAAGTGTAATTAATAACTTCACCATGATCAAAGGGAAATTCAATGTCTGCTTTTTTTTTAACCCATTTACTTATAGGTGCCCCTCTTCACGAGCCATTGGAAAACCTCCATAGTCTTTGTGGTTGAATCTGCTTTTGAAATGCACTGCTCGATTGAGGGACCTTACAGATAATTGTATGTGTGGGATACAGAGATGAGGTACTCATTCAAAAAACAAGTTAAACACTATTATTGCACCCAGAGTGAGTCCATGCAACTTATTATGTGACTTCTTAAGCATTATTTTTACTCCTGAATTTATTTAGGCCATAACAAAGGGGTTGAATACTTATTGGCACAAGACTTTTCAGCTTTAACTTTTCAATTCATTTAAATTGTTTTTCTTCTTCTAAAAACATAATTCCACTTTGACGTTATGGTTTATTGTGTGTATTGAATTGTGTATTGAATTGTGTGAAAAGTCAATGGAGTGAGTGAATACATTCTGAAGAGAGGAGAAATTATATTTCCTCCTTATAACATCTTCTTACAAATACCTGCAGATCCTTGGAGAGTTCCCTGAACCCGAGAAGAAACACTCCACTATGCCCGGGAGCCACGAAGCCATTAACAGCTTTTTAGCCCAAGATGTAATAGCTGTTATAATTTATCATGTAAACCCTAAACTGTTTCTTAATTAAGTGCGTGCGTTAATACATTTTTTAATTTCATCCCTGTAGGTACTTTGCCATGCTAATTGCTAATATTCCACAACTTAGTTATTATGCTAGTGCCCTTGGCTATTTGCTGCAGTGAGGAGAGGAAACGGGGGATACTTGTAGTTTATTAACTCGTCCAGTCTCAACATTGTAGAGAAAAAGGTTGTTTTTCTACATCTTGGCTAGTGGGAGGCTGATCACTGACCCTCTGGGCTGGTGGGAGGCTGATCACTGACCCTCTGGGCTGGTGGGAGGCTGATCACTGACCCTCTGGGCTGGTGGGAGGCTGATCACTGACCCTCTGGGCTGGTGGGAGGCTGATCACTGACCCTCTGGGCTGGTGGGAGGCTGATCACTGCCCCTCTGGGCTGGTGGGAGGCTGATCACTGCCTCTTGGCTAGTTTTTTTTAAATGTGGCGGCTAAAACTTCAGATTGTGTCTTCTGATCTGACGTCAGCCGTTTCAATGAGTCTGTCTGTCTGATATACTGTGTGTCATAGGACAGGTTTAGTCTATGTTTTCCAATGTTGTGTCACAGGGCCAGGACAATAAACAGTTTAGAGCACACAACAAACTATGTGTCAAACCCTGACCTTAGAGATCCTGTTTATGTCTCTAGTTTGGTTTGGTCAGGGTGTGAGTTGGGGCGGGTATTCTATACTCTATTATTTGTATTTCTATGTTTTGGCCTGGTATGGTTCTCAATCATGGACAGCTGTCTATCGTTGTCTCTGATTGAGAACCATACTTAGGTAGCTCCTTTCCCACCTGTCTTTGTGGGAAGTTGACTTGTTTTGGGGACATAGCGGTTAGCGTCATGGTTTGTTTTTGTAGTGTTTATTGTTTTTTTTCGCCGTCATTTTCCAAATAAAGAAAAAGCATTACGCTCAACACGCTGCACCTTGGTCCTCATCTTTTAACGGCCGTGACACTGTGACAGATGATGACAAATATCGGCAGAGTCTACATATTACTGTAACAACGTAGTTCCTGTCTAGCTAGGGATTTCACATCAGCTATACCATCACCAAGTGAGCCATTTACAATGACTAGCTAATAAGGTTCAATCTGGATAACAGTATTAAAGACACTGTACCGGTAGTGGCAGTCACATATTGTGGACTACCTGACATGATGACTCCTTGCTGTCCCCAGTCCACCTGACTGTGCTGCTGCTCCAGTTTCAACTGTTCTGCCTTATTATTATTGGACCATGCTGGTCATTTCTGAACATTTGAACATCTTGGCCATGTTCTGTTATAATCTCCACCCGGCACAGCCAGAAGTGGACTGGCCACCCCACATAGCCTGGTTCCTCTCTAGGTTTCTTCCTAGGTTTTGGCCTTTCTAGGGAGTGTTTCCGAGCCACCGTGCTTCTACACCTGCATTGCTTGCTGTTTGGGGTTTTAGGCTGGGTTTCTGTACAGCACTTTGAGATATCAGCTGATGTACGAAGGGCTATATAATTCAATTTGATTTGATTTGATATTGTTGAACAGGATTTGTCTGTTAGCGACGTTGCTAATGAGGAGCTACATTGTGATGACACACACAGACAAACACACACATGCACGCACACGCTAATGACCTCCACTACCTCCCTCACTGACTGCTGGAGGTAGTTAAAGACCCCGGGCAGTACAGCCAAGCTGGGACTTTTTCCATTTCCTTTGTCTTCTCCATTCTATCATCCAGTGTTGAGATAAGCGTGTGTGACTCATGTGTAAGTCATGTGTGACTCATGTGTAAGTCATGTGTAAGTCATGTGTAAGTCATGTGTGACTCATGTGTGACTCATGTGTAAGTCATGTGTAAGTCATGTGTAAGTCATGTGTAAGTCATGTGTGAGTCATGTGTAAGTCATGTGTAAGTCATGCTGTAAGTCATGTGTGAGTCATGCTGTAAGTCATGTGTGAGTCATGTGTAAGTCATGTGTAAGTCATGTGTAAGTCATGTGTAAGTCATGTGTAAGTCATGTGTGAGTCATGTGTAAGTCATGTGTAAGTCATGTGTAAGTCATGTGTAAGTCATGTGTGAGTCATGTGTAAGTCATGCTGTAAGTCATGCTGTAAGTCATGTGTAAGTCATGTGTGAGTCATGTGTAAGTCATGCTGTAAGTCATGCTGTAAGTCATGTGTAAGTCATGCTGTGAGTCATGCTGTAAGTCATGTGTAAGTCATGTGTAAGTCATGCTGTAAGTCATGTGTGAGTCATGCTGCTGTAAGTCACGTGTGAGTCATGCTGTAAGTCATGTGTGAGTCATGTGTAAGTCATGTGTAAGTCATGTGTAAGTCATGTGTAAGTCATGTGTGAGTCATGTGTAAGTCATGTGTGAGTCATGTGTAAGTCATGTGTAAGTCATGCTGTAAGTCATGTGTGAGTCATGCTGTAAGTCATGTGTAAGTCATGTGTAAGTCATGTGTAAGTCACGTGTGAGTCATGTGTAAGTCATGTGTAAGTCATGTGTGAGTCATGCTGTAAGTCATGTGTAAGTCATGTGTGAGTCATGCTGTAAGTCATGTGTGAGTCATGTGTAAGTCATGTGTAAGTCATGCTGTAAGTCATGTGTAAGTCATGCTGTAAGTCATGCTGTAAGTCATGTGTGAGTCATGCTGTAAGTCATGCTGTAAGTCATGTGTAAGTCATGCTGTAAGTCATGTGTAAGTCATGTGTAAGTCATGCTGTAAGTCATGCTGTAAGTCATGTGTAAGTCATGCTGTAAGTCATGCTGTAAGTCATGTGTGAGTCATGTGTAAGTCATGTGTAAGTCATGTGTAAGTCATGTGTGAGTCATGTGTAAGTCATGTGTGAGTCATGCTGTAAGTCATGTGTGAGTCATGCTGTAAGTCATGTGTAAGTCATGCTGTAAGTCATGCTGTAAGTCATGTGTAAGTCATGTGTGAGTCATGTGTGAGTCATGCTGTAAGTCATGTGTAAGTCATGTGTGAGTCATGTGTGAGTCATGCTGTAAGTCAATTAATTTGTGTTGGACTCAATTATTAACTTTTTTTAGAATAGGGTGTGATTCACTAGTGACAAGGTCAATATAGCCACTCTGGACATACAAGAAATGAGGATTGTCCAGTTAATTTCTAGAGACCTGGTTGAAATGGTTGAAATGACATGGTTGAAATGGTTGAAATGACATGGTTGAAATGGTTGAAATGACATGGTTGAAATGGTTGAAATGACATGGTTGAAATGAAATGGTTGAAATGACATGGTTGAAATGGTTGAAATGACATGGTTGAAATGGTTGAAATGACATGGTTGAAATGGTTGAAATGACATGGTTGAAATGACCTGGTTGAAATGGTTGAAATGGTTGAAATGACATGGTTGAAATGGTTGAAATGACATGGTTGAAATGGTTGAAATGGTTGAAATGACATGGTTGAAATGGTTGAAATGGTTGAAATGTTGACTGTTTTCCCACGGAGCTGTAATCTCAATGTGTTCAGTCTGTTGTCAAAGAGAAACTGGGCACTGATGGAAACATATGTAGATCACTGGGCACTGATGTAGATCACTGGGCACTGATGTAGATCACTGGGCACTGATGTAGATCACTGGGCACTGATGTAGATCACTGGGCACTGATGTAGATCACTGGGCACTGATGTAGATCACTGGGCACTGATGGAAACATATGTAGATCACTGGGCACTGATGTAGATCACTGGGCACTGATGTAGATCACTGGGCACTGATGTAGATCACTGGGCACTGATGTAGATCACTGGGCACTGATGTAGATCACTGGGCACTGATGTAGATCACTGGGCACTGATGTAGATCACTGGGCACTGATGTAGATCACTGGGCACTGATGTAGATCACTGGGCACTGATGTAGATCACTGGGCACTGATGTAGATCACTGGGCACTGATGGAAACATTCAGTATCTTTTAGTTAATTCTGCATAAAATAAACTTGATCTATTCTATTCTAAAATGTATATAATTGAGCCCTCTTAGTTTCAAAGGGCAGGACACCGGTTATCCTGACTTCAGTCATGCTGAAGATGAATTTGAGATTGTAAAAGCTAAACAAAACACAAGGACATTAACACAAAATTAAATATTTTTTAAACTCCCCCCAATCCTTTGAGTTGTCATGGCATTTGGCTTAATGGGAAAACTTAGCAAAGACGAGCAGCAGACCGACCACCTAGTGCCATAAATACAGCATGAAGTAATTCTGCCCATATGAAGAAACTCACCCCCAAAAAAAAAAAAAAATCTGTTGACATTATCCCGCTGATGTAGGATGGAGCATCTGCAGTAGATTTTAATATGTATTTAATATTCAGAGCGCGTCTTACATCTCTGACATTAGCAGAGCAAGATAATCCCTTGAAAGATTAAATTAAATGTAGGCTGGAGTATTTAGCGCTAGCTATTGTTTAAATTAGTGCTAAAGGAATTGTACTCACAGCACATGATATTAAATCGAGCCATGAGCCAGGAAATAGTCTGCGTCCCAAATGATAGCCTATTCCCTACATAGTACACTACTGGTAAAAAGTAAAAAGTAGTACGTAGATAATAGGGTTTAAATTGGGACACAGATACTGTCATCCACAGTGGCTTCTTGATGAAGCATCATTTCATTGGGGGGGAGTGGGGGTTCACTAATCCCCAAACAGAAGCAGGTTAGTGTTATAGTTTTTAACTACACTGAACCATAACAAAATATGCATTTGCAGTATTAAAATAAATCTTCTATTAAGTTAAAAGCAGAAGGTACATTTCATTACACTCTATTGCTGCTAGATGGGTCTGGTACCATTTCATTACACTCTATTGCTGCTAGATGGGTCTGGTACCATTTCATTACACTCTATTGCTGCTAGCTGGGTCTGGTACCATTTCATTACACTCTGTTGCTGCTAGATGGGTCTGGTACCATTTCATTACACTCTGTTGCTGCTAGATGGGTCTGGTACCATTTCATTACACTCTGTTGCTGCTAGATGGGTCTGGTACCATTTCATTACACTCTATTGCTGCTCGATGGGTCTGGTACCATTTCATTACACTCTATTGCTGCGAGATGGGTCTGGTACCATTTCATTACACTCTGTTGCTGCTAGCTGGGTCTGGTACCATTTCATTACACTCTGTTGCTGCTAGCTGGGCTGGGTACCATTTCATTACACTCTGTTGCTGCTAGCTGGGCTGGGTACCATTACAACCCTACATTCACTTGGAATGACCGACAGTGGTATGAAATTAGAGTACAACTGAAAATACCATAACATTTAATTATTTATTTCATTTAAGCGCAAATCTTTTTTTAGTGAGATTGTTTTTATGTGACGTGAGTTGGTAAAAAGCACATCTGCAAATGGAGTTCATTAATTTAAAACTCCCGACAGATGGAATTGTATAATATTATGAGAATCATGCTTTATTACAATAATATACAGAGTGACCTATCTCGTTTGCTTTTGCACGTGTTCCATATATGCTTCCCGATATAACCCTACTGTTCCTGGTATTCTCTATGACCACATACTACAGATCTATTGGGTTCAGAACCGAGTCTCTTGCACTTCACAAGACCGTGTTAGTCCACCCTTCAGGTCTTCAGGTCTCAGGCCGCTGTAAGGCAAGGTTAGACTAACCAAATGTATTGACCGAACCTATATCAACCAACCTTCAGGTCTTCAGTTCTCAGGCCGCTGTAAGGCAAGGTTAGACTAACCAAATGTATTGACCGATCCTATATCAACCAACCTTCAGGTCTTCAGTTCTCAGGCCGGTGTAAGGCAAGGTTAGACTAACCAAATGTATTGACCGAACCTATATCAACCAACCTTCAGGTCTTCAGTTCTCAGGCCGCTGTAAGGCAAGGTTAGACTAACCAAATGTATTGACCGAACCTATATCAACCAACCTTCAGGTCTTCAGTTCTCAGGCCGCTGTAAGGCAAGGTTAGACTAACCAAATGTATTGACCGAACCTATATCAACCAACCTTCAGGTCTTCAGTTCTCAGGCCGCTGTAAGGCAAGGTTAGACTAACCAAATGTATTGACCGAACCTATATCAACCAACCTTCAGGTCTTCAGGTCTCAGGCCGCTTTAAGGCAAGGTTAGACTAACCAAATGTATTGACCGAACCTATATCAACCAACCTTCAGGTCTTCAGGTCTCAGGCCGCTTTAAGGCAAGGTTAGACTAACCAAATGTATTGACCGAACCTATATCAACCAACCTTCAGGTCTTCAGGTCTCAGGCCGCTGTAAGGCAAGGTTAGACTAACCAAATGTATTGACCGAAACTATATCAACCAACCTTCAGGTCTTCAGGTCTCAGGCCGCTGTAAGGCAAGGTTAGACTAACCAAATGTATTGACCGAACCTATATCAACCAACCTTCAGGTCTTCAGTTCTCAGGCCGCTGTAAGGCAAGGTTAGACTAACCAAATGTATTGACCGATCCTATATCAACCAACCTTCAGGTCTTCAGGTCTCAGGCTGCTGTAAGGCAAGGTTAGACTAACCAAATGTATTGACCGAACCTATATCAACCAACAACAACAACGGAACAAATCTTCAATTTTTTTTTTACCAAGAACTAAACAAATCATTTGAGGTTCACCACCTGCCTTTCCTTGTGGAAAACCCCCATGTTGTTTGAAAAACACATTGGTGCACCTCACACCTCCACCCTAATCCTCTGGCCTCCTCGGTCCTCAGCCAGACCATGGTTTCCTGACACAGTGACATGGAGTGACCTGGTCTGGTCTACCACTGTCTCTCTGTTCTGTAGTAGCAGTCTGGTCTGGTCTACCACTGTCTCTCTGTTCTGTAGTAGCAGTCTGGTCTACTACTGTCTCTCTGTTCTGTAGTAGCAGTCTGGTCTGGTCTGCCACTGTCTCTCTGTTCTGTAGCAGTAGTCTGGTCTGGTCTACTACTGTCTCTTTTCTGTAGTAGCAGTCTGGTCTGGTCTACCACTGTCTCTCTGTTCTGTAGTAGCAGTCTGGTCTACTACTGTCTCTCTGTTCTGTAGTAGCAGTCTGGTCTACCAATGTCTCTCTGTTCTGTAGTAGCAGTCTGGTCTGGTCTACCACTATCTCTCTGTTCTGTAGTAGCAGTCTGGTCTACTACTGTCTCTCTGTTCTGTAGTAGCAGTCTGGTCTACCAATGTCTCTCTGTTCTGTAGTAGCAGTCTGGTCTGGTCTACCACTGTCTCTTTTCTGTAGTAGCAGTCTGGTCTGGTCTACCACTGTCTCTCTGTTCTGTAGTAGCAGTCTGGTCTACTACTGTCTCTCTGTTCTGTAGTAGCAGTCTGGTCTACCAATGTCTCTCTGTTCTGTAGTAGCAGTCTGGTCTGGTCTACCACTGTCTCTCTGTTCTGTAGTAGCAGTCTGGTCTACCAATGTCTCTCTGTTCTGTAGTAGCAGTCTGGTCTGGTCTACCACTGTCTCTCTGTTCTGTAGTAGCAGTCTGGTCTACTACTGTCTCTCTGTTCTGTAGTAGCAGTCTGGTCTGGTCTACCACTGTCTCTCTGTTCTGTAGTAGCAGTCTGGTCTACCACTGTCTCTCTGTTCTGTAGCAGCAGTCTGGTCTACCACTGTCTCTCTGTTCTGTAGCAGCAGTCTGGTCTACCACTGTCTCTCTGTTCTGTAGTAGCAGTCTGGTCTGGTCTACCACTGTCTCTCTGTTCTGTAGTAGCAGTCTGGTCTACCACTGTCTCTCTGTTCTGTAGCAGCAGTCTGGTCTACCACTGTCTCTCTGTTCTGTAGCAGCAGTCTGGTCTACCACTGTCTCTCTGTTCTGTAGCAGCAGTCTGGTCTACCACTGTCTCTCTGTTCTGTAGCAGCAGTCTGGTCTGGCCTACTACTGTCTCTCTGTTCTGTAGTAGCAGTCTGGTCTGGTCTGGTCTACTACTGTCTCTCTGTTCTGTAGTAGCAGTCTGGTCTGGTCTACCACTGTCTCTCTGTTCTGTAGTAGCAGTCTGGTCTGGTCTACCACTGTCTCTCTGTTCTGTAGTAGCAGTCTGGTCTGGTCTACCACTGTCTCTCTGTTCTGTAGCAGCAGTCTGGTCTACCACTGTCTCTCTGTTCTGTAGTAGCAGTCTGGTCTACCACTGTCTCTCTGTTCTGTAGTAGCAGTCTGGTCTACCACTGTCTCTCTGTTCTGTAGTAGCAGTCTGGTCTACCACTGTCTCTCTGTTCTGTAGCAGCAGTCTGGTCTACCACTCTCTGTTCTGTAGCAGCAGTCTGGTCTGGTCTACCACTGTCTCTCTGTTCTGTAGCAGCAGTCTGGTCTGGTCTACCACTGTCTCTATTCTGTAGTAGCAGTCTGGTCTGGTCTACCACTGTCTCTCTGTTCTGTAGTAGCAGTCTGGTCTACCACTGTCTCTCTGTTCTGTAGCAGCAGTCTGGTCTGGCCTACGGTAGTAGCAGTCTGGTCTGGCCTACGACTGTCTCTCTATTCTATAGTAGCAGTCTGGTCTGGTCTACTACTGTCTCTCTGTTCTGTAGTAGCAGTCTAGTCTACCACTGTCTCTCTGTTCTGTAGCAGCAGTTTGGTCTACCACTGTCTCTGTTCTGTAGTAACAGTCTGGTCTGGTCTACCACTGTCTCTCTGTTCTGTAGTAGCAGTCTGGTCTACCACTGTCTCTCTGTTCTGTAGCAGCAGTCTGGTCTACCACTGTCTCTCTGTTCTGTAGTAGCAGTCTGGTCTGGTCTGCCACTGTCTCTCTGTTCTGTAGCAGTAGTCTGGTCTGGTCTACTACTGTCTCTTTTCTGTAGTAGCAGTCTGGTCTGGTCTACCACTGTCTCTCTGTTCTGTAGTAGCAGTCTGGTCTACTACTGTCTCTCTGTTCTGTAGTAGCAGTCTGGTCTACCAATGTCTCTCTGTTCTGTAGTAGCAGTCTGGTCTGGTCTACCACTGTCTCTCTGTTCTGTAGTAGCAGTCTGGTCTACTACTGTCTCTCTGTTCTGTAGTAGCAGTCTGGTCTGGTCTACCACTGTCTCTCTGTTCTGTAGTAGCAGTCTGGTCTGGTCTACCACTGTCTCTCTGTTCTGTAGCAGCAGTCTGGTCTACCACTGTCTCTCTGTTCTGTAGCAGCAGTCTGGTCTACCACTGTCTCTCTGTTCTGTAGCAGCAGTCTGGTCTACCACTGTCTCTCTGTTCTGTAGTAGCAGTCTGGTCTGGTCTACCACTGTCTCTCTGTTCTGTAGTAGCAGTCTGGTCTGGTCTACCACTGTCTCTCTGTTCTGTAGCAGCAGTCTGGTCTACCACTGTCTCTCTGTTCTGTAGTAGCAGTCTGGTCTACCACTGTCTCTCTGTTCTGTAGTAGCAGTCTGGTCTACCACTGTCTCTCTGTTCTGTAGTAGCAGTCTGGTCTACCACTGTCTCTCTGTTCTGTAGCAGCAGTCTGGTCTGGTCTACCACTGTCTCTCTGTTCTGTAGTAGCAATCTGGTCTACCACTCTCTGTTCTGTAGCAGCAGTCTGGTCTGGTCTACTACTGTCTCTCTGTTCTGTAGTAGCAGTCTGGTCTACCACTGTCTCTCTGTTCTGTAGTAGCAGTCTGGTCTGGTCTACCACTGTCTCTCTGTTCTGTAGCAGCAGTCTGGTCTGGTCTACCACTGTCTCTATTCTGTAGTAGCAGTCTGGTCTGGTCTACCACTGTCTCTCTGTTCTGTAGTAGCAGTCTGGTCTACCACTGTCTCTCTGTTCTGTAGCAGCAGTCTGGTCTGGCCTACGACTGTCTCTCTATTCTATAGTAGCAGTCTGGTCTGGTCTACTACTGTCTCTCTGTTCTGTAGTAGCAGTCTGGTCTACCACTGTCTCTCTGTTCTGTAGCTGCATGTCTGGTCTACCACTGTCTCTGTTCTGTAGTAGCAGTCTGGTCTGGTCTACCACTGTCTCTCTGTTCTGTAGTAGCAGTCTGGTCTACCACTGTCTCTCTGTTCTGTAGCAGCAGTCTGGTCTACCACTGTCTCTCTGTTCTGTAGTAGCAGTCTGGTCTACCACTGTCTCTCTGTTCTGTAGTAGCAGTCTGGTCTACCACTGTCTCTCTGTTCTGTAGTAGCAGTCTGGTCTACCACTGTCTCTCTGTTCTGTAGTAGCAGTCTGGTCTGGTCTACCACTGTCTCTCTGTTCTGTAGTAGCAGTCTGGTCTACCACTGTCTCTCTGTTCTGTAGTAGCAGTCTGGTCTGGTCTACCACTGTCTCTCTGTTCTGTAGCAGCAGTCTGGTCTACCACTGTCTCTCTGTTCTGTAGTAGCAGTCTGGTCTACCACTGTCTCTCTGTTCTGTAGTAGCAGTCTGGTCTACCACTGTCTCTCTGTTCTGTAGTAGCAGTCTGTTCTGGTCTACTGCTGTCTCTCTGTTCTGTAGTAGCAGTCTGGTCTACCACTGTCTCTCTGTTCTGTAGTAGCAGTCTCATCTACAACTCTCTGTTCTGTAGCAGCAGTCTGGTCTAGTCTACCACTGTCTCTCTGTTCTGTAGTAGCAGTCTTGTCTACCACTGTCTCTCTGTTCTGTAGTAGCAGTCTGGTCTACCACTGTCTCTCTGTTCTGTAGCAGCAGTCTGGTCTGGTCTACCACTGTCTCTCTGTTCTGTAGTAGCAGTCTGGTCTACCACTGTCTCTCTGTTCTGTAGTAGCAGTCTGGTCTGGTCTACCACTGTCTCTCTGTTCTGTAGTAGCAGTCTGGTCTGGTCTACCACTGTCTCTCTGTTCTGTAGTAGCAGTCTGGTCTACCACTGTCTCTCTGTTCTGTAGTAGCAGTCTGGTCTACCAATGCCTCTCTGTTCTGTAGCAGTAGTCTGGTCTACCACTGTCTCTCTGTTCTGTAGTAGCAGTCTGGTCTGGTCTACCACTGTCTCTCTGTTCTGTAGCAGCAGTCTGGTCTGGTCTACTACTGTCTCTCTGTTCTGTAGTAGCAGTCTGGTCTGGTCTACCACTGTCTCTCTGTTCTGTAGCAGCAGTCTGGTCTACCACTGTCTCTCTGTTCTGTAGTAGCAGTCTGGTCTACCACTGTCTCTCTGTTCTGTAGTAGCAGTCTGGTCTACCACTGTCTCTCTGTTCTGTAGTAGCAGTCTGTTCTGGTCTACTGCTGTCTCTCTGTTCTGTAGTAGCAGTCTGGTCTACCACTGTCTCTCTGTTCTGTAGTAGCAGTCTCATCTACAACTCTCTGTTCTGTAGCAGCAGTCTGGTCTAGTCTACCACTGTCTCTCTGTTCTGTAGTAGCAGTCTTGTCTACCACTGTCTCTCTGTTCTGTAGTAGCAGTCTGGTCTACCACTCTCTCTTCTGTTCTGTAGCAGCAGTCTGGTCTTGTCTACCACTGTCTCTCTGTTCTGTAGTAGCAGTCTGGTCTACCACTGTCTCTCTGTTCTGTAGCAGCAGTCTGGTCTGGTCTACCACTGTCTCTCTGTTCTGTAGTAGCAGTCTGGTCTGGTCTACCACTGTCTCTCTGTTCTGTAGTAGCAGTCTGGTCTACCACTGTCTCTCTGTTCTGTAGTAGCAGTCTGGTCTACCAATGCCTCTCTGTTCTGTAGCAGTAGTCTGGTCTACCACTGTCTCTCTGTTCTGTAGCAGCAGTCTGGTCTGGTCTACCACTGTCTCTCTGTTCTGTAGCAGCAGTCTGGTCTGGTCTACTACTGTCTCTCTGTTCTGTAGCAGCAGTCTGGTCTGGTCTACCACTGTCTCTCTGTGCTGTAGCAGCAGTCTGGTCTGGTCTGCCACTGTCTCTCTGTTCTGTAGTAGCAGTCTGGTCTACCAATGCCTCTCTGTTCTGTAGCAGCAGTCTGGTCTGGTCTGCCACTGTCTCTCTGTTCTGTAGTAGCAGTCTGGTCTACCACTGTCTCTCTGTTCTGTAGTAGCAGTCTGGTCTACCACTGTCTCTCTGTTCTGTAGTAGCAGTCTGGTCTGGTCTACCACTGTCTCTCTGTTCTGTAGTAGCAGTCTGGTCTACCACTGTCTCTCTGTTCTGTAGCAGCAGTTTGGTCTACCACTGTATCCCTGTTCTGTAGCAGCAGTCTGGTGTGTCTGAACAAGCTGTTCCAACAACTGGAAGACATCACAAGTTAAATACTCATTATTTTAATTTGATGCTAATCATGTGTTAATGAGACTAATCCCCACAATGATTCAGGTAATTTGCTTAATGGCTGCCCAGGGCCCAGATCACACCAATCAGTCACGTCTGATAAGACGTCTGTTCTGTTGCGGAGAGGAGTGTAGAGGGGAAAACTACCTGGCAGGTAGTAAAGGTGGATGAGGTGGAGGTAGTGGAGGAGGTGAAAGGAGGGAGGGAGGGAACTGAAACAGGTGATGCCCTAACAAAGCACCTGGGAGGGGACCAACATACTAGCCCACTAACCTCATAGAGAGAGAGAGAGACAGAGAGAGAGAGAGAGAGAGAGAGAGAAAGAGAGACAGAGAAAGAGAGCAACAGAGAGAGAGAGAGAAAGAAAGAGAGCAACAGAGAGAGAGAGAAAGAAAGAGAGCAACAGAGAGAGAGAGAGAGAGAGAGAGAGAGAAAGAGAAAGAGAGCAACAGAGAGAGAGAGAGAAAGAAAGAGAGCAACAGAGAGAGAGAGAAAGAAAGAGAGCAACAGAGAGAGAGAGAAAGAAAGAGAGCAACAGAGAGAGAGAGAGAGAAAGAGAGACAGAGAGACAGAGAGAGAGAAAGAGACGTTTGAAGTACGTTTGTACTTTAACTATTTGCACATCGCTACAACACTGTATATAGACATAATATGATATTTGAAATGTCTTTATTCTTTTGGAACATCTGTGAGTGTAATGTTTACTGTTACTCTTGATTGTTTATTTCACTTTGGTATATTATCTACTTCACTTGCTTTGGCAAATGTTAATATAGGTGTCCCATGTCAATAAAGCCCCCTGAATTGAATTCTGAGAGAGAGAGACCAACGAAGAATTCACATAATGGGACAAACACCAAATCGAGAATCTGCATGCAGAATTCTTTAAAAAGATACTCTGTGTACAACGTGAAACACCAAATAATGCACACGGACCATAAATAGGACGATGATAAAAGGAAGTGATTCACAAACCTTCACCTACAAAGAGTATAGTGTGTTTTGTTTTAAGTAATAGAATACAATAACAATAATGAGGACTGGTGTTCAGGGGTAGATGTTAGTGGAGGTAATATGTACGTGTCGGTAGGGGTTTGTAACGAGTGCCCTGAGAGTCAGGAAGTAAGTATAGGGAGTGAATATTTAATAAATAAACTGAACATAATACAAAACAAGAAACACTAACAGCACACAGACACGAAATTGAAACAATGACGTCTGGAAAAGGAACCAAAGGGAGGGACACATATAGGGAAGGAACCAATGGGAGGGACACATATAGGGAAGGAAGCAATGGGAGGGACATATATAGGGAAGGAACCAAAGGGAGTGACATATATAGGGAAGGAACCAAAGGGAGTGACATATATAGGGAAGGAACCAAAGGGAGTGACACATATAGGGAAGGAACCAAAGGGAGTGACACATATAGGGAAGGAACCAAAGGGAGTGACACATATAGGGAAGGAACCAATGGGAGGGACACATATAGGGAAGGAAGCAATGGGAGGGACACATATAGGGAAGGAACCAATGAGAGGGACACATATAGGGAAGGAAGCAATGGGAGGGACACATATAGGGAAGGAACCAATGGGAGGGACACATATAGGGAAGGAACCAAAGGGGAGCAATGACATATAGGGAAGGAAGCAATGAGGGAAGGAACCAATGGGAGGGACACATATAGGGAAGGAACCAATGGGAGGGACACATATAGGGAAGGAACCAATGGGAGGGACACATATAGGGAAGGAACCAATGGGAGGGACACATATAGGGAAGGAACCAATGGGAGGGACACATATAGGGAAGGAACCAATGGGAGGGACATATATAGGGAAGGAACCAATGGGAGGGACACATATAGGGAAGGAACCAATGGGAGGGACACATATAGGGAAGGAACCAATGGGAGGGACACATATAGGGAAGGAACCAATGGGAGGGACATATATAGGGAAGGAACCAAAGGGAGGGACATATATAGGGAAGGTAATCAGGGAGGTGATGGAGTCCTGGTGAGTGTGATGACACGCTGGTGCACATAACAATGGTGACAGGTGTCCGCCATCATGAGCAGCCTGGTGACCTACAGTTGAGAACCGGATAGGGAGTAAACGTGTTAGGGTTATGGGTTAGTTAATACATGTAGGTAGGGGTAAAGTGACTATGCATAGATAATAAACAGAGTAGCAGCAGTGCATGGGAAGAGAGAGTGTGTGTGTGTGTGTGTGTGTGTGTGTGCAGTGGTGTAAAGTACTTCAGTAAAAATACTTGAAAGTACTACTTTGCTTTACTACTTATATTTTGACAACTTTTACTTCACTTACATTCCTAAAGGAAAATAATGTATTTTACTCCATACGTTTTCCCTGACACCCAATAGTACGTTACATTTTTAATGCTTAGCAGGACAGGAAAATGGACCAATTCACACACTTTTCAAGAGAACATCCTTGGTCATCTCTACTGCCTCTGATCTAACGGACTCACTAAACGCAAATGCTTCAATTGTAAATGATGTCTGAGTGCTGGAGTGTGCCCCTGACTATCTGTAAAAAAATATATATATATATGTAGTGGCAAACCTCTTCAAGGTTAGGAGCGTTTGTCACAAATTAAGGTATGTGACCATTAGTGTTTCTCTCTCTCCATGCTTTTAACAGGTTTATGTGATAGATCTGTTCCTGGGGCCGTCGCCCTGGCTGTCGGATCCGATAATTAACCTCTCTTATTCTCTCCAGTACTTCATATGGTCCTTTCCATGTGGCTAGTAGTCTGCACTCTACCGTGGGGATCAGCACTAACACCTTATCTCCCGGTTGAAATTCCCTCAGGGTAGCCTGCCAGTTATAAGTGTGCCGCTGGTGGGAATGACTGTGGCTATCCTGTCTTGCATTGCCGTGATGTACTCTATGACACTAGTATACGGGGTGGATTGGTGCTCCCAGGTGTCCCGGGCGATGTCTAAGATTCCCCGGGGATGCCTCCCATATACCAGCTCAAAGGTAGAAAACCCCAGCGAGGCTTGAGGAACCTCACTAATGGCAATCAGATACGGCAACATGCAATCCCAGTTTTTCCCATCCTTATCGATTACCTTCCTGAGCATTGACTTCAGGGTCCGGTTGAATCTCTCAACCAGCCCGTCCGTCTGAGGATGGTAAACCGATGTCCTCAACTGTTTCACCTGCCACAGTTTATAAAGGTCCGCCATAAGGCGGGACATAAAGGGGGTCCCGTGGTCAGTAAGGATCTCCTTTGGAACCCCTACCCTGGTGAACAAGAGCACTAATTCCTTTGCAATATTTTTGGAATGGCTTCTGGCGAGTAGCGAGTGGCATAATCTAGAATGACCAGAATGTATTGGCGCCCTCTGGCGGATTTGGGTAGTGGGCCCACTATATCCATCGCTATCCTCTCAAATGGCGTTTCGATTATGGGGAGTGGCACTAACGGACTTCTAACAGCTGGTCGGGGGAGCTGTTAACTGACACTCCACAATGCCGAGCCACTTCAGCCTGAATTCCTGGCCAGTAAAACCTCCTTACAATCCGGTCTCAGGTTTAATCGATACCAAGATGTCCACCCAGAATGAGCCCATGAGCTAGATGGTCCTTCTGTAGCTCAGTTGGTAGAGCATGGCGCTTGTAATGCCAGGGTAGTGGGTTCGATTCCCGGGACCACCCATACGTAGAATGTATGCACACATGACTGTAAGTCGCTTTGGATAAAAGCGTCTGCTAAATGGCATATTATTTATTATTTTTATTTAGATCCAGTACTGTCCTCCGGTACCGGGTGGGGACCAACAACTGTTCCACCACATCAACCCCTATTTTTAAGACTCTGTACACCAAACCCTTTTTCATGATGGAGTGGGCAAAACTATTAGGCATCATCCCATCATTTATGGGAGTACCATCTACGACCTGCACGTCTGCTCTGGCTTGCTAGAGGGTTGGATCCTGGTTTGGGGTTTTTCTGGTTTTCCCGAAATTAGTCAAGAACCCTGCCAGGTCTGCTGGTTCTAGATCGTCGTCCTCTGGATTCAAATCGACCTCAGCCCCACTAGTACTGGGCTGTTCGTTATCAACGAGGTTTGCCACTTCATCCTCCCCTACTAGCACCTGTGAGGTTGGCCCCTGGGAGACCTCGTTTCTTGGCTTTGGTTGAAGGCCCCTTCTTCCTGCCCATGCTTTGGCCTAATTTAGCAAAGTTAGGAAAGTATCTACCCAATATTACATCATATGGCATCTCTGGGACCATGCCAGGTCGGTAGGACCACTGGTAGAAGCGGTGTGCCCTCACGGTATTGGTCACTTCCAGTCTAGTCAGGATCTCTCCCTTTAGTTTATTGTAATCCTGTGCATCTTTCAACTCCAGGTCGAAATACGCTTTTTGATCGTCCCCTGACAGGTATGGTGCCAGAAGCCCTGCCCATTCTTCTTTCACTTCTCCCTCTCTGCCGTCCTTTCGAAGGTGGTGAGATATGCTTCCACATCATCCTGTGCTGTCATTTATTGAAGAAAACGATTGGCCCTCCTCTGGGTATTTGCAGCTGGTAATTGAGGCCCAATTTGGTCCGCTAGCCCCTTTAGGCCTTCTCTTAACTCCCGGGTGTTTCTCTCTTGCTCTTCTGTGAGCAGCTGGTTGGTGCGGTGCTGGATCTGTAACATGTCCTGATACATTCGCATTGCATCCTGATGAACTATTTGTTGAGCTCTAGTTGCCTCTTGTTGGGCGGCCGCCGCTTGTAACAGGGCCTGTATGGCTCCCTCCATACTCATTTTCCTGAGAAACTATCCTAACCAAATAAAGCCACAACAAAAAAAACGGACTCCCCTTTGGAGTGCTAACTGAACATTTTTATTTTTCTTCTACCTTACCAGCGGTATGGTTAGTCCATTGCCCGCATTCTCCACCACGTGTGGCAAACCTCTTCAAGGTTAGGAGCGTTTGTCACAAATTAAGTGGGAAACTGTCACCAAATCACCCAAGAATGAGAGTTCTTTCGAACAGGACAGTACCTGTTCGTTTGTTTCTCCATCCTGGTCCCCCCAGGCCGTAGGCGAGGTCAAGGATAGCAGGGTTCGGTACACGAATCGGGTTCTCGGTAGGTCCAGGTCCAAAACAGTCCAGCTCATACACGGTAAATCCTGCCAACATCTATTGTATCTTTCTCTATTGTTCATAGATCCTTCCAGCCCCCTCTGTCTCCCTTCCTGGTTTTTCTTGACCCTTTATCTGTGGGTCGGCTCCACCTCCACCTGAGGGTTCCCCTTGCTTCTGGGACTTGTAGTTTTGGCGGTCGGCCATTTTGTGATCTGTAGTTCTGATCGGGGTGGCCATTTTAGTGAACGGGCAGAGCCCGTTTATTAGTTCTCCTCTCACATATCTGCCATTTATCACTCGACCCCCTTCTTTGCCACAATATATGTATATATATTGGTCATCTGGTTTGCTTAATATAAGGAATTGAATATAGTTAAGTATATTTTAGTAATTACACTTAAGTGTATTTTATGCTCTGTAATGCCTTACGGTCAGATGCCAAGCAGTTGCCAAATCAAGCGATAATGCAGACAGTCAAGATGCTCTCATTGGTGCAGCTGTAGAACTTTTTGAAGATCTGAGTGTGGCTCTTTAGCAACAAAACATGAACTGTCCTTTATGAATCCTCTTAAAGAACAGGCAGAGGAGAGGGCCTCTAAGCATTATGGATGGACCCCTGTGGTGGTGACACATTGTGGGACAGATCAATCAACTGGTTGAGGGGGTGAGGGGGAGGAGGGAGAGGAGGGAGCGACAGAGGTAGACAGGGGTTAGTGAGGATGAGGGGGTGAGGAGAGGGAGTGATGAGTAAGGGGGTGAGAGGGAGAGATGACTAAGGGGGTGAGAGGGAGAGATGGGTAAGGGGGGGTGAGAGGGAGAGATGGGTGAGGAAGGGGTGAGAGGGAGAGATGGGTAAGGGGGTGAGAGGGAGAGATGGGTAAGGGGGTGAGAGGGAGAGATGGGTAAGGGGGGTGAGAGGGAGAGATGGGTGAGGAAAGGGTGAGAGGGAGAGATGGGTAAGGGGGGTGAGAGGGTGAGATGGGTGAGCAACGGGTGAGAGGGAGAGATGGGTAAGGGGGGGTGTGAGGGGGTGAGAGGGAGAGATGGGTAAGGGGGTGTGAGGGGATGAGAGGGAGAGATGGGTAAGGGCGGTGAGAGGGATCAAAAAGGGAGAGATGATGACAGAGAGAACTGATGACAGGGTGAACTGATGACAGGGAGATGTAATGACAGGGAGATCTAATGACAGGGAGATCTAATGACAGGGAGAGATGATGACAGGGAGAGATGATGACAGGGAGAGATGATGACAGGGAGATCTAATGACAGGGAGAGATAATGACAGGGAGAGATGATGACAGGGAGATCTAATGACAGGGAGAGATGATGACAGGGAGAGATGATGACAGGGAGAACTGATGACAGGGAGAGATGATGACAGGGAGAGATGATGACAGGGAGAGATGATGACAGAGAGAGATGATGACAGAGAGAGATGATGATAGGGAGATCAAATGACAGGGAGATCGATGACAGGGAGAGATGATGACAGGGAGAACTGATGACAGGGAGAGATGATGACAGGGAGAGATGACAGGCAGAGATGATGACAGGGAGAACTGATGACAGGGAGAGATGATGACAGGCAGAGATGATGACAGGGAGAGATGATGACAGGGTGAGATGATGACAGGGAGAGATGATGACAGGGAGAGATGATGACAGGGAGAGATGATGACAGGGAGAGATGATGACAGGGAGATCTAATGACAGGGAGAGATGATGACAGGGTGGGATGATGACAGAGAGAGATGATGACAGGGAGAGCTGATGACAGGGAGAGATGATGACAGGGAGAGATGATGACAGGGAGATCGATGACAGGGAGATCTAATGACAGGGAGAGATGATGACAGGGTGGGATGATGACAGAGAGAGATGATGACAGGGAGATCGATGACAGGGAGATCTAATGACAGGGAGAGATGATGACAGGGTGGGATGATGACAGAGAGAGATGATGACAGGGAGATCGATGACAGGCAGAGATGATGACAGGGAGAACTGATGACAGGGAGAACTGATGACAGGGAGAACTGATGACAGGGAGAGATGATGATAGGGAGAGATGATGACAGAGAGAGATGATGACAGGGAGATCGATGACAGGCAGAGATGATGACAGGGAGAACTGATGACAGGGAGAGATGATGACAGGGAGAACTGATGACAGGGAGAGATGATGACAGGGAGAACTGATGACAGAGAGATCGATGACAGGGAGAACTGATGAATGGTAGCGACATAATGAACCATGTGCGCTAACTATTATAAATGGCGTTCTCTACCATCATCACAACAAATGCTCATTAGCTTTTTATGAGGGATTGTGTAAATAATAAATATAATTTAATTACATCCATCACAAATGCAAATTTGTGAGTTTTAAGAGCGCTGGGGAATAAAAAATGATGCCATAATGCCTTGGGCTAATGTTGCGTACCGGCCTGCAGTGAGGAGATGGGCATTTTGTTTATGCAAGACTAGCATATTTTTGGTTATGGTAGTCAATATCTGTTTAAATTATTATTTAATTGTTTAATTGTTTGATGAAAAGATTTCCTGATTATCACCATGTTGTTCCTCGATTTATCCTCCCATCCCAGGTGGCCAAATCAAATACAACCCATTTACCCAGCCTCACAATCATTCACACTCACACACACACACACACACACACACACACACACACACACACACACACACACACACACACACACACACACACACACACACACACACACACACACACACACACACACACACACACACACACACACACACACACACACACACACACACACACACACACACATCCAATTTAACAAGCCTCGTAATCATTAATTCACACTCAAAGTAATTTGCATATCCCCCCATCAAACAAACAAACAGAATTATCCAAAGTTGCCTCATTATATAGTATGGGAATCTGTCTAAAACAATGGTACTTAGCTAAAACAATGGTACTTAGCTAAAACAATGGTATTAGCTAAAACAATGGTATTAGCTAAAACAATGGTAAAACAATGGTACTTAGCTAAAACAATGGTATTAGCTAAAACAATGGTATTAGCTAAAACAATGGTATTAGCTAAAACAGTGGTACTTAGCTAAAACAATGGTATTAGCTAAAACAATGGTCCTAAGCTAAAACAATGGTGCTAAGCTAAAACAATGGTACTTAGCTAAAACAATGGTGCTAAGCCAAAACAATGGTACTTAGCTAAAACAATGGTATTAGCTAAAACAATGGTACTTAGCTAATACAATGGTATTAGCTAAAACAATGGTACTTAGCTAATACAATGGTACTAAGATAAAACACTATACTACCATCACTCTAGGATGTACATTTGCCACCGAAATCAGAGGATAACCTACTGTTGCTGGGTAATCTGGGCTGAAGCATGCCAATTAAACATACAGGGGGACTGGCCTTTGTTAACCATGTAGCAAGCTGAGTCCCAATGGATTTATGTGTCGGCATGTAGTTCTGGCCTCAAACACACACATGTACGCACAGACACACAAACATACACAGACCACGGACACATACAGACACACACAGACACACACAGACACACACAGACACACACAGACCACGGACACACACAGACACACACAGACACCCACAGACACACACAGACCACGGACACACACAGGCACACACAGACACCCACAGACACACACAGACACACACACACACACACACACACAGACACACGCAGACACACACAGACACACACGGACACAGACGGACACACACAAACACACACAAACACACACAGACACACACAGACAAACACAGAGACACACAAACACACACAGACACACACAGACACACAAACACACACAGACACACACAGACACACACAGACCACGGACACACACAGACACACACAGACAAACACAGACACACACAGACACACACAGACCACGGACACACACAGACACACACAAACACACACAGACACACACAAACACACACAAACACACACAAACACACACAGACACACACAGACACACGCAGACACACACAGACACACACGGACACAGACGGACACACACAAACACACACAAACACACACAGACACACACAGACAAACACAGAGACACACAAACACACACAGACACACACAGACACACACAGACACACACAGACACACACAGACCACAGACACACGCACAAACACACACAGACACACACAGACCACGGACACACACAGACACACACAAACACACACAGACACACACAAACACACACAAACACACACAGATACACAGACACACACAGACACACACAGACCCCGGACACACACAGACCCCGGACACACACAAACACACACAGACACACACAAACACACACAGACACACACAGACACACACAGACACACACAGACACACACAAACACACACAGACACACACAGACCACAGACAGACCACAGACACACACACAGACACACACAGACACACACGGACACACACAGACACACACACACACACAGACACACAGACACACAGACACACAAACACACACAGACACAGACACACACAGACACACACACACAGACACACACACAGACACACACAAACACACACAGATACACAGACACACACAGACACACACAGACCCCGGACACACACAGACCCCGGACATACACAAACACACACAGACACACACAAACACACACAGACACACACAGACACACACAGACACACACAAACACACACAGACACACACAGACACACACAAACACACACAGATACACACAAACACACACAGACACACACAGACACACACAAACACACACAGATACACAGACACACACAGACACACACAGACGATGATGATGATGATTGATGTAAATATGCTAGTTAGCTAGCTACTATATTTCTTTACTGGTTGTGAAGGGTGGGCTGTCATCTGATTGTTGATGATTGATGTAAATATGCTAGTTAGCTAGCTACTATATTTCTTTACTGGTTGTGAAGGTGGGCTGTCAGCTGATCGTTGATCATTGATGTAAATATGCTAGTTAGCTAGCTACTATATTTCTTTACTGGTTGTGAAGGTGGGCTGTCAGCTGATCGTTGATCGTGATCGTGATGGTTAATGTAAATCTGTTCGTAATTTTACTGATTGTGAGGGTGGGCTGTCAGCTGATCTATCTATGTTGATGGTTAATGTAAATCTGTTCGTTAGCTCTGTTTATTTTACTGGTTGTGAAGGTGGGCTGTCAGCTGATCGTTGATCATTGATGGTTAATGTAAATCTGTTCGTTAGCAAGCTCTGTTTATTTTACTGATCGATCTGTTTCCTCCTTCTGCTGCTGGTATAATAATAAATAACCAGGCCGAATATTGGTGACGATGTGGGCGAAATCAAATATTAATCAAATGCAATGCTGCTGTGTCAGTACTGATTATATTTTTTGAACTAAACAGTGAGCTACACACTTTACCAGTGACCACTTCTCTCACAGCCCTGCGTGTTTGAAAACTGTGGGCATCAATCTCAGTACAGGTTCAAACTGGGTAAAAGGCGCAAGCAGACACAAGTGGAGCTCTGTACAGTCAATCACATTCAATCAATTATGTTTATAAAGCCCTTTTTACATCAGCAGATGTCACAAAGTGCTTATACAGAAACCCAGCTTAAAACTCCCCTAAACAGCAAGCAATGCAGATGTAGAAGCACAGTGGCTAGGATAAAACTCCCCTAAACAGCAAGCAATGCAGATGTAGAAGCACAGTGGCTAGGAAAAACTCCCTAAACAGCAAGCAATGCAGATGTAGAAGCACAGTGGCTAGGAAAAACTCCCCTAAACAGCAAGCAATGCAGATGTAGAAGCACAGTGGCTAGGAAAAACTCCCCTAAACAGCAAAGCAATGCAGATGTAGAAGCACAGTGGCTAGGAAAAACTCCCCTAAACAGCAAGCAATGCAGATGTAGAAGCACAGTGGCTAGGATAAAACTCCCTAGAATGTGTAAATCAAGAGAACAGACGGGGGAGGTGAACTTGACAACTTGTGGGCAGTGGATTCCAAGCAACAGATG
>NC_068445.1:42860099-42910099 GCF_023373465.1 Oncorhynchus keta | reverse complement strand
GGCCTGGTGTTAGTTATATAACATGGGCCTGGTGTTAGTTATATAACATGGGCCTGGTGTTAGTGATATAACATGGGCCTGGTGTTAGTGATATAACATGGGTCTGGTGTTAGTTATATAACATGGGCCTGGTGTTAGTTATATAACATGGGCCTGGTGTTAGTGATATAACATGGGTCTGGTGTTAGTGATATAACATGGGCCTGGTGTTAGTTATATAACATGGGCCTGGTGTTAGTTATATAACATGGGCCTGGTGTTAGTTATATAACATGGGCCTGGTGTTAGTTATATAACATGGGTCTGGTGTTAGTTATATAACATGGGCCTGGTGTTAGTTATATAACATGGGTCTGGTGTTAGTGATATAACATGGGTCTGGTGTTAGTTATATAACATGGGCCTGGTGTTAGTGATATAACATGGGTCTGGTGTTAGTTATATAACATGGGCCTGGTGTTAGTGATATAACATGGGTCTGGTGTTAGTGATATAACATGGGTCTGGTGTTAGTTATATATCATGGGCCTGGTGTTAGTTATATAACATGGGCCTGGTGTTAGTTATAACATGGGCCTGGTGTTAGTGATATAACTTGGGTCTGGTGTTAGTTATATATCATGGGCCTGGTGTTAGTGATATAACATGGGTCTGGTGTTAGTGATATAACATGGGCCTGGTGTTAGTGATATAACATGGGCCTGGTGTTAGTTATAAAGCATGGGCCTGGTGTTAGTTATATAACATGGGCCTGGTGTTAGTGATATAACATGGGCCTGGTGTTAGTTATATAACATGGGTCTGGTGTTAGTGATATAACATGGGCCTGGTGTTAGTTATAACATGGGCATGGTGTTAGTTATATATCATTGGTCTGGTGTTAGTGATATAACATGGGCCTGGTGTTAGTTATATATCATTGGTCTGGTGTTAGTTATATAGCATGGGCCTGGTGTTAGTTATATAACATGGGCCTGGTGTTAGTTATATAACATGGGCCTGGTGTTAGTGATATAACATGGGCCTGGTGTTAGTTATAAAGCATGGGCCTGGTGTTAGTTATATAACATGGGCCAGGTGTTAGTGATATAACATGGGCCTGGTGTTAGTGATATAACATGGGCCTGGTGTTAGTGATATAACATGGGCCTGGTGTTAGTGATATAACATGGGCCTGGTGTTAGTTATATAACATGGGCCTGGTGTTAGTTATATAACATGGGCCTGGTGTTAGTGATATAACATGGGCCTGGTGTTAGTTATATAACATGGGCCTGGTGTTAGTGATATAACATGGGCCTGGTGTTAGTGATATAACATGGGTCTGGTGTTATAACATGGGTCTGGTGTTAGTGATATAACATGGGCCTGGTGTTAGTGATATAACATGGGCCTGGTGTTAGTTATATAACATGGGCCTGGTGTTAGTATATAACATGGGCCTGGTGTTAGTGATATAACATGGGCCTGGTGTTAGTGATATAACATGGGTCTGGTGTTAGTTATATAACATGGGCCTGGTGTTAGTGATATAACATGGGCCTGGTGTTAGTGATATAACATGGGCCTGGTGTTAGTTATATAACATGGGCCTGGTGTTAGTGATATATATATATAGAACAACGTGTGTGTGTTTAACATGATATTGTCACGTTTATTCCCTCTCCGGCCTCTAGGTCATCAGGCTGCTGATTCTCCCGCGCACCAGCGCCTCGTGACACTCACCTGGACTCCATCCCCTCCTTGGTTATCTTCTCTATATCTGTCACTCACCTGGACTCCATCCCCTCCTTGATTATCTTCTCTATATCTGTCACTCACCTGGACTCCATCCTCTCCTTGATTATCTTCTCTATATCTGTCCCTCACCTGGACTCCATCCCCTCCTTGATTATCTTCTCTATATCTGTCACTCACCTGGACTCCATCCCCTCCTTGATTATCTTCTCTGTATCTGTCCCTCCTCTTGGTTCTTTCCTCAGGTGTTATTGACCCTGTTTTTATGTCAGTGGGTTGTTTTTTTTCTGTGTTTATTGTGTCTTTTATTTATTGAAACACTCCCTGAACTTGCTTCCTGACTCTCAGCGCACGTCGTTACAGAATGACACCTCACCTAAGGGAGGCATCCGGGACTGTTTTTTTATTACATTTTTTTGTGGTAGTGTAATGACGTCAGGTCTGGGAACTGTTACAGGCTTTCATGCCTCAACCAGATCGCCTGGCACCCCTGCCTCAGCCGGCTCATCCTTCTTTCATGCCTCAACCAGATCGCCTGGCACCCCTGCCTCAGCCGGCTCATCCTTCTTTCATGCCTCAACCAGATCGCCTGGCACCCTGCCTCAGCCGGCTCATCCTTCTTTCATGCCTCAACCAGATCGCCTGGCACCCCTGCCTCAGCCGGCTCATCCTTCTTTCATGCCTCAACCAGATCGCCTGGCACCCCTGCCTCAGCCGGCTCATCCTTCTTTCATGCCTCAACCAGATCGCCTGGCACCCCTGCCTCAGCCGGCTCATCCTTCTTTCATGCCTCAACCAGATCGCCTGGCACCCCTGCCTCAGCCGGCTCATCCTTCTTTCATGCCTCAACCAGATCGCCTGGCACCCCTGCCTCAGCCGGCTCATCCTTCTTTCATGCCTCAACCAGATCGCCTGGCACCCCTGCCTCAGCCGGCTCATCCTTCTTTCATGCCTGAACCAGATCGCCTGGCACCCCTGCCTCAGCCGGCTCATCCTTCATTCATGCCTCAACCAGATCGCCTGGCACCCCTGCCTCAGCCGGCTCATCCTTCTTTCATGCCTCAACCAGATGCCTGGCACCCCTGCCTCAGCCGGCTCATCCTTCTTTCATGCCTCAACCAGATCGCCTGGCACCCCTGCCTCAGCCGGCTCATCCTTCTTTCATGCCTCAACCAGATCGCCTGGCACCCCTGCCTCAGCCGGCTCATCCTTCTTTCATGCCTCAACCAGATCGCCTGGCACCCCTGCCTCAGCCGGCTCATCCTTCTTTCATGCCTCAACCAGATCGCCTGGCACCCCTGCCTCAGCCGGCTCATCCTTCTTTCATGCCTCAACCAGATCGCCTGGCACCCCTGCCTCAGCCGGCTCATCCTTCTTTCATGCCTCAACCAGATCGCCTGGCACCCCTGCCTCAGCCGGCTCATCCTTCTTTCATGCCTCAACCAGATCGCCTGGCACCCCTGCCTCAGCCGGCTCATCCTTCTTTCATGCCTCAACCAGATCGCCTGGCACCCCTGCCTCAGCCGGCTCATCCTTCTTTCATGCCTCAACCAGATCGCCTGGCACCCCTGCCTCAGCCGGCTCATCCTTCTTTCATGCCTCAACCAGATCGCCTGGCACCCCTGCCTCAGCCGGCTCATCCTTCTTTCATGCCTCAACCAGATCGCCTGGCACCCCTGCCTCAGCCGGCTCATCCTTCTTTCATGCCTCAACCAGATCGCCTGGCACCCCTGCTTCCACTGGCTCCTCAGGCTCTCTTGCCTTAGCCGGGTCGTGAGGTTCTCTTAACTCAGCTGGATCGCCAGGCACCCCTGGTGACAGGTTCTCGAGCATTAGCAGGGGTGACCGGTCCGCTCCTGATCCCCGGGTTCGTCCCATTTGACGGCGTCCTGCGGCTGGAGCCTCGCGTCGGGGAGGGGGTCACGTTTACTCCCTCTCCGGCCTCTAGGTCATCAGGCTGCTGATTCTCCCGCGCACCAGCGCCTCGTGACACTCACCTGGACTCCATCCCCTCCTTGATTATCGTCCCTATATCTGTCCCTCCCCTTGGTTCTTTCCTCAGGTGTTATTGACTCTGTCTCATGACACTCACCTGGACTCCATCCCCTCCTTGATTATCTTCCCTGTATCTGTCACCTCCTCTTGGTTCTTTCCTCAGGTGTTATTGACTCAGTTCGTTGTTTGTGTTTCGTGTTCATTCGCATCTTTAATTTATGAAAACGCTCCCTGAACTTGCTTCCCGACTCTCAACGCACATCGTCACATAATACAGGACAACTTGTTTGTGTGTTTTTTCGATTTGCACCAATAAATCATGTCAATGTAATACTACAAATGTTTACAATTAAAGGGTTTCTTCAATTCCAATTCAACGGGACAGCAATGGGGACACTCATTACCGCACAGTACGATTCAAACTTTCAAACATGAAGTGCTACTCTATCACCAGTAGCAAAAAATGTCTTGTCTGGTGTACCATGGAAGTACTGAGTTTATATCATTTATAAAACAATAATATCCTGAAAGGTCACAAAGGGCAACAGAATGTCCTCCTGGAGGAATTGTTGAAAGGAAAACCATTTAAATTAAGATTTCCCTGGATAAGATTTTTATGAGTACTAAATTGACACGTGTCTGGAAATTAATGACTCTATACTACACCCACTACACCTCGCTCTGAGTCAGTGACACACACACACGCGCACACACACACACACACACACACACACACACACACACACACACACACACACACACACACACACACACACACACACACACACACACACACACACACACACACACACACACACACACACACACACACACACACACTCCTGATCATTGGTCTGATTAATAGAGGTTGAATTGGATATTTAATTGGATGTGGTTACAATTATATAGCCTAGTCTCTGCTATGATGAACCAGCCCAGACAACCAGAGATGGCACCCTTGTGTGTACGTGTGTGTGTTAGTGTGTGCATGTAAGTGTGTTTTTGTGTGTGTGTATGTGAGTGCGTACATGCGTACCACTTCTACCCCCCCACCACCCCTACATAGACTTCTACCTCTCCACCCCCCACCACCACCCCTACCTCTCCACCCCAACACCCCTACATAGACTTCTACCTCTCCACCCCCACCACCCCCACCATATAGACTTCTACCTCTCCACCCCCCCACCATATAGACTTCTACCTCTCCACCCCCACCACCCCTACATAGACTTCTCCACCCCCCACCCCTACATAGACTTCTACCTCTCCACCCCCCACCCCCCATAGACTTCTCCACTCACCCCCCACCACCCCTACCTCTCCACCACCCCCCTACATAGACTTCTACCTCTCCACCCCCCACCACCCCTACATAGACTTACTACCTCTCCACCCCCCACCCCGACATAGACTTCTACCTCTCCACCCCCCACCATATAGACTTCTACCTCTCCACCCCCACCATATAGACTTCTACCTCTCCACCCCCACCATATAGACGTCTACCTCTCCACCCCCACCATATAGACTTCTACCTCTCCACCCCCCCCATATAGACTTCTACCTCTCCACCCCCACCACCCCTACCTCTCCACCCCCCACCACCCCACCTCTCCACCTCCCCCCCCACAAAGACGTCAACCTCTCCACCCCCACCTCTCCATCCCCCACCCCTACATAGACTTTTACCTCTCCACCCCCCCACCCCTACATAGACTTTTACCTCTCCACCCCCCACCATATAGACTTCTACCTCTCCACCCCCACCATATAGACTTCTACCTCTCCACCCCCCCACCATATAGACTTCTACCTCCACCCCCCACCATATAGACTTCTACCTCTCCCCCACCCCCCTACCATATAGACTTCTACCTCTCCACCCCCCACCATATAGACTTCTACCTCTCCACCCCCCCACCATATAGACTTCTACCTCTCCACCCCCCACCATATAGACTTCTACCTCTCCACCCCCCCACCACCCTTCTATCTCTCCACCCCCCACCATATAGACTTCTACCTCTCCACCCCCCCACCATATAGACTTCTACCTCTCCACCCCACCCCCCCACCATATAGACTTCTACCTCTCCACCCCCCCACCATATAGACTTCTACCTCCACCCCCCACCATATAGACTTCTACCTCCCACCCCCTCTCCACCACCCCCCTATCTCTCCACCCCCCACCACCCCTATCTCTCCACCCCCCACCACCCCTATCTCTCCACCCCCCACCATATAGACTTCTACCCCCCACCATATAGACTTCTACCTCTCCACCCCCCACCATATAGACTTCTACCTCTCCACCCACCCCCCACCATATAGACTTCTACCTCTCCACCCCCCACCAGTACATAGACACCAGGCAGTGGCTGTGTCACACCTATATCTGTCGGTCTCCAACAGAGGAGCCATAAAGGTTCCTGCACCGTAGCAGTAATAGTAATACCATTACACCTTCATGATCGACCCCAGCGGTTTTAAAGAGATCATTTCATCCTTTCATTCATTTATTTCTGCCCATGTTTTGATTTCACAGTCGACACTTCCCTATTCCTCCATACATTTACATGTGCATGGACATGTGATTGATTTAGCAGTTAGATACCTACGTGGGACATCCACATAGGTGGGACAACCGCATTGGGAGGTACATTTTAGGAGAGTCAGAGGGTGGGGATCAAGTGCAAGTGTTTTTACATGTGTTTTTACATGTGCTTTTATGCATTTGTCTGCACCTATGTTTGTGTTGCTTCACCGTTCACGCCCACGAGAAGCAGGATAGCGTACGCCCGCTTCTTTCCGGCGATAGGTCCAGACCTCCCACAGCTGGCAGTGTTCCGTCAGATCCAGAGTGAGGGAAAGGAGATGAACTCGACAACGAAGCCCCTGTGGGAGTCAGCGTAGTTAGAGTCGTCTCAGACACAGGCAGTCCCAGCGATGAAGGCACAGGTAAATCAGCCATCAGTGCAGCGAAGCTATTCCTTATGTCGATCTGCTCCGAACTCCCTCGCAGCCAGTCCTATCCGCTTCGCAGCATGCCACTTGCCTTCGGTTTCCACAACTTGTGACATGGGACCATCGCTGATTGGAACACTCTTGTTGCTGTTCTCTGTCTCCTTCACTATAGAATGGTAGAAGAGAAGCAGATGCACACGGGCCTTGGCTACAACAAAGAATGGGTAGTAGGGTGGAATTTGGAATTGGAATTTGGAATTGGAATTGGAATTTGGATTTGGAATTGGAATTTGGAATTGGAATTTGGAATTGGAATTGGAATTGGAATTGGAATTGGAATTTGGAATTGGAATTGGAATTGAAATTTGGAATTGGAATTTGGAATTGGAATTTGGAATTGGAATTGGAATTGGAATTTGGAATTGGAATTGGAATTTGTTTGACATTCTGAATTGACTGGAATTCAAATGGAATTGATCCCAACTCCGGCACTGTGGGTTACTCTGCTGGCAGATAGTGCTTTGGCTCAACAAATACTGTACAGTCATTGGCATTAGGGTAGGCTGTCGTTGTAAATAACTATTAGTTCTTAAACACGGACTTGCCTAGTTAAATAAAGGGATAAATTAACCAGGCCTTCCTCCTGAGGGATACGTGTATCGCCAAGCGTTGACGTAAAACAAATCCGCATCCCGAATGGTACTCTATTCCCTACATAATGCACTACTTTAGAGAAGAACACAATTAGTGCCTGGTCAGAAGTAGTGTACTGTACATGGAATAAGGTGTGATTTGGGATGCAACCCAAATGTCCCATACTGGGGCGGTGGGGTGGGGGGGATGCTGCAGAATGTCTTTATGTTATGTATGCCTGATACTGTACAGAGACATGGAACATGGTAGGCTGCACAGTATGACCAATGATGTCACTGACGATGTCACTCCGGGACAGAGGGGTTGCTGGGACACTCGGGGGGGGGGGGGGGGATATTTTAGTCTGTAGTTATCTGGATATTTGATTTAGTCTGTAGTTATCTGGATATTTTAGTCTGTAGTTATCTGGATATTTCAGTCTGTAGTTATCTGGATATTTTAGTCTGTAGTTATCTGGATATTTTAGTCTGTAGTTATCTGGATATTTTAGTCTGTAGTTATCTGGATATTTCAGTCTGTAGTTATCTGGATATTTTAGTCTGTAGTTATCTGGATATTTTAGTCTGTAGTTATCTGGATATTTTAGTCTGTAGTTATCTGGATATTTCAGTCTGTAGTTATCTGGATATTTCAGTCTGTAGTTATCTGCATATTTCAGTCTGTAGTTATCTGGATATTTTAGTCTGTAGTTATCTGGATATTTTAGTCTGTAGTTATCTGGATATTTCAGTCTGTAGTTATCTGAATATTTCAGTCTGTAGTTATCTGGGTATTTCAGTCTGTAGTTATCTGGATATTTTAGTTTGTAGTTATCTGGATATTTTATTTAGTCTGTAGTTATCTGGATATTTTAGTCTATAGTTATCTGGATATTTTATTTAGTCTGTAGTTATCTGGATATTTTAGTCTGTAGTTATCTGGATATTTTAGTCTGTAGTTATCTGGATATTTTAGTCTATAGTTATCTGGATATTTTATTTAGTCTGTAGTTATCTGGATATTTTAGTCTGTAGTTATCTGGATATTTTATTTAGTTATCTGGATATTTCAGTTATCTGGATATTTTAGTCTGTAGTTATCTGGATATTTTATTTAGTCTGTAGTTATCTGGATATTTTAGTCTGTAGTTATCTGGATATTTTATTTAGTCTGTAGTTATCTGGATATTTTAGTCTGTAGTTATCTGGATATTTTAGTCTGTAGTTATCTGGATATTTTAGTCTGTAGTTATCTGGATATTTTAGTCTGTAGTTATCTGGATATTTTAGTCTGTAGTTATCTGGATATTTTAGTCTGTAGTTATCTGGATATTTTAGTCTGTAGTTATCTGGATATTTTAGTCTGTAGTTATCTGGATATTTTAGTCTGTAGTTATCTGGATATTTTAGTCTGTAGTTATCTGGATATTTTAGTCTGTAGTTATCTGGATATTTTATTTAGTCTGTAGTTATCTGGATATTTTAGTCTGTAGTTATCTGGGTATTTTAGTCTGTAGTTATCTGGATATTTTAGTCTGTAGTTATCTGGATATTTTAGTCTGTAGTTATCTGGATATTTTATTTAGTCTGTAGTTATCTGGATATTTTAGTCTGTAGTTATCTGGATATTTTAGTCTGTAGTTATCTGGATATTTTAGTCTGTAGTTATCTGGATATTTTAGTCTGTAGTTATCTGGATATTTTATTTAGTCTGTAGTTATCTGGATATTTTAGTCTGTAGTTATCTGGATATTTTATTTAGTCTGTAGTTATCTGGATATTTTATTTAGTCTGTAGTTATCTGGATATTTTAGTCTGTAGTTATCTGGATATTTTAGTCTGTAGTTATCTGGATATTTTAGTCTGTAGTTATCTGGATATTTTAGTCTGTAGTTATCTGGATATTTTATTTAGTCTGTAGTTATCTGGATATTTTAGTCTGTAGTTATCTGGATATTTTAGTCTGTAGTTATCTGGATATTTCAGTCTGTAGTTATCTGAATATTTTAGTCTGTAGTTATCTGGATATTTTAGTCTGTAGTTATCTGGATATTTTATTTAGTCTGTAGTTATCTGGATATTTTATTTAGTCTGTAGTTATCTGGATATTTTAGTCTGTAGTTATCTGGGTATTTCAGTCTGTAGTTATCTGGATATTTTAGTCTATAGTTATCTGGATATTTTATTTAGTCTGTAGTTATCTGGATATTTTAGTCTTTAGTTATCTGGATATTCATTTAGTCTGTAGTTATCTGGATATTTGATTTAGTCTGTAGTTATCTGGATATTTTCAGTCTGTAGTTATCTGATATTTCATCTCAACTTATCTCTATATTTCAGTCTGTAGTTATCTGGATATTTTAGTCTGTAGTTATCTGGATATTTTATTTAGTCTGTAGTTATCTGGAATATTTTAGTCTATAGTTATCTGGATATTTTAGTCTGTAGTTATCTGGATATTTTAGTCTATAGTTATCTGGATATTTTATTTAGTCTGTAGTTATCTGGATAAAACCTGAGTTATCTGATATTTTATTTAGTCTGTGAATATGAACCATTATCTGGATATTCTATTTAACCTGTAGTTATCTGGTGATATTTGATTTAGTCTGTAGTTATCTGGATATTTTAAACCTGTAGTTATCTGGATATTTCCCTGTAGTTATCTGGATATTTTAGTCTGTAGTTATCTGGATATTTTAGTCTGTAGTTATCTGGAATTCTATTTAGTCTGAATAGTTATCTGGATATTTGATTTAACCTGTAGTTATCTGGATATTTTAGTCTGTAGTTATCTGGATATTTCAGTCTGTGAATCTGAACCATTTTAGTCTGTAGTTATATAAAATTTTAGTCTGTAGTTATCTGGATATTTTAGTCTGTAGTTATCTGGATATTTCAGTCTGTAATTAACTGGATATTTTAGTCTGTAGTTATCTGGAATTTTAGTCTGTGAATATGGACCATTTCCCTCTGTAGTTATCTGGATAAAACCTGTAGTTATCTGAATATTTCCATCCTTCCCTGTAGTTATCTTTATAAAACCTAGTCTGTGAATATAACTGGATCCTTCCCTTAGTCTGTAGTTATAAAACCTGGAATTTCAGGGTGAATATTATCCATCCTTCCCTCTGTCTGTAGTTATCTAAAACCTCAACAGTCTGTGAAGTTATCTCCCTATTTTATTTAGTCTGTAGTTAACCTGGGTGAATTTAGTCTATAGTTATCTGGATATTTTATTTAACCTCTGTAGTTATCTGAATATTTTAGTCTGTAGTTATAAACCCTAAAGATATTTTAGTCCATAGTTATCTGTATATTTTAAAAACCTATAGTTATCTGAACCATTTTCCCTTAGTCTGTAGTTATAAAACCTGGAGATTTGAATATGTAGTTATCTGGATATTTTATTTAGTCTGTAGTTATCTGAATTTTAGTCTGTAGTTATCTGGATATTTTAGTCTGTAGTTATCTGGATATTTTATTTAGTCTGTAGTTATCTGGATATTTTATTTAGTCTGTAGTTATCTGGATATTTTATTTAGTCTGTAGTTGAATATGAATATTTTAGTCTGTAGTTATCTGGTATTTTATTTAGTCTGTAGGGTATCTGGATATTTTATTTAGTCTAAAGAGGGTGAATATGAACCATTTCCCTAGTCTGTAGTTATCTGGGTGAATATTTTAGTCTGTAGTTATCTGGGGTGATTTTATTTCCTCTGTACGTTATTTATAAAATTTTAGAGGGTGAATAGTTTTCCCTCTGTATATTTTATTTAACCTAAGAGTTAATATGAACCATTTTCCTCTGTACGTTATCTTTATAAAACCTTAAGAGGGTTATCTGAACCATCCTTCCCTATAGTTAGCTTTATAAAACCTCAACAGGGTGAATATGAATCATTCTTCCCTCTGTACGTAGGCTTTGTCTAAAACCTCAACAGGGTGAATCCCAGCCATTTCAGTCCCAAAGAGATCTGGAGGCTCCAAGAGGAGAATCCATCCTTCCCTGGTGGGAGTGATAAAACCTCAACTGGGTGAATATGAACCATCTTCCTCATCTCTATCAAATCAAGAGGGTGAATATGAACTTCCTTCCCTCTGTAGAGCTTTATAAAACCTAAAGAGGGTGAATATGAACCATCCTTCCCTTTGTATAGCTTTAAAAAAATGGGTGAATATGAACCATCATTCCCTCTGTCGTCTTTAAAAACCTAAAGAGGGTGATCCAAGTCATTTGTACGTAGCTTTATAAAACCTAAGAGGGTGAATATGAACCATCCTTCCCTCTGTACGTAGCTTTATAAAACCTCAACAGGGTGAATATGAACCATTCTTCCCTCTGTACGTAGCTTTATAAAACCTAAAGAGGGTGAATATGAACCATCCTTCCCTCTGTACGTAGCTTTATAAAACCTCAAGAGGGTGAATATGAACCATCCTTCCCTCTGTACGTAGCTTTATAAAACCTCAACAGGGTGAATATGAACCATCCTTCCCTCTGTACGTAGCTTTATAAAACCTAAAGAGGGTGAATATGAACCATCCTTCCCTCTGTACGTAGCTTTATAAAACCTAAGAGGGTGAATATGAACCATCCTTCCCTCTGTACGTAGCTTTATAAAACCTAAGAGGGTGAATATGAACCATCCTTCCCTCTGTACGTAGCTTTATAAAACCTCAACAGGGTGAATATGAATCATTCTTCCCTCTGTACGTAGCTTTATAAAACCTCAACAGGGTGAATATGAACCATTCTTCCCTCTGTACGTAGCTTTATAAAACCTAAAGAGGGTGAATATGAACCATCCTTCCCTTTGTACGTAGCTTTATAAAACCTCAACAGGGTGAATATGAACCATCCTTCCCTCTGTACGTAGCTTTATAAAACCTAAGAGGGTGAATATGAACCATCCTTCCCTCTGTACGTAGCTTTATAAAACCTAAAGAGGGTGAATATGAACCATCCTTCCCTTTGTACGTAGCTTTATAAAACCTCAACAGGGTGAATATGAACCATCCTTCCCTCTGTACGTAGCTTTATAAAACCTCAACAGGGTGAATATGAACCATCCTTCCCTCTGTACGTAGCTTTATAAAACCTCAACAGGGTGAATATGAACCATCCTTCCCTCTGTACGTAGCTTTGTAATGCAGCCATAGCAGCAGCTGAATGGAAATGGAGCAATTACTATGTTGAGGTCAGAAGGCAATGACTATCTGAGCCATAGAAGTAGAATATATTTAGAATATAATTATACTGACTTGAATAGGGATTCACATTCTAGTAATTATATTCTGGTTCTGTTTCTATGATCCATGTGCTGGGCTGACTATATAGCCTGTATTGGGGGAATTCCTCAGCCTTCTGTCCATGCCAAAGTAGAACTAAGAGTATAGTACATTGACTTGAATCAGGGTTTTTCCCATTCTAGTATTTCTATTGCTATGGTCTGTCCTCTAACTGTACTGCAGAGCCACTCACTATATTATAGTGATCTGTCGAGCTGAGGTCTTTTCCTCGTGGACCTGCTTAGCAAGTTAGCGAAGCTTAGCGAAGCTTAGCGAAGCTTAGCGAAGCTTAGCGAGCTAGCGCCCAATGCTAATGCTAACCTTCTCCGATGTTTGTTAATTAGGGACGAAGGAGAAAAAAAGCTTAGTAGATTCATACATTTTGACTTCATTTTCTTCTAGCTCTTTTGAATGGCATGGATTGTCCTCTTGTGCTCGATTTGCTTAGCTTTACAGCAAGACTGTTCATCTATGTTTTGAGTGTCCACAATGTTCCATCCGCTCCTACCTGAAGACTGGTAAAGCATGTTATTTTCCATCCCAGATTCCATCTCCTTAGGGGGCTCCATATGTGGAAAGTACCAGAAACAAATTAACTGCTATTGGTGGATATGCCTGGACTGAAGGCAAGGCAACAATAGTTGAAGACTAGCTACCTGTCCAGGTGGTGTGTTAACGGGGTAATTCCACTGTGAGACTCTTATATAGAGTTCTACAGGGTAATTCCACTGTGAGACACTTAGATCGAGTTCTACAGGGTAATTCCACTGTGAGACACTTAGATAGAGTTCTACAGGGTAATTCCACTGTGAGACTCTTAGATAGAGTTCTACAGGGTAATTCCACTGTGAGACACTTAGATAGGGTAATTCCACTGTGAGACTCTTAGATAGAGTTATACAGGGTAATTCCACTGTGAGACACTTAGATAGAGTTCGACAGGGTAATTCCACTGTGAGACACTTAGATAGATTTCTACAGGGTAATTCCACTGTGAGACTCAGAGTTCTACAGGGTAATTCCACTGTGAGACTCTTAGATAGAGTTCTACAGGGTAATTCCACTGTGAGACTCTTAGATAGAGTTCTACAGGGTAATTCCAGTGAGGCAGATTCCACAATTCCACTGTGAGACACTTATATAGAGTTCTACAGGGTAATTCCACTGTGACACACTTAGATAGAGTTTTACAGGGTAGTTCCACTGTGAGACTTTTAGAGTTCTACAGGGTAATTCCACTGTGAGACTCTTAGATAGAGTTCTACAGGGTAATTCCACTGTGAGACTCTTAGATAGAGTTCTACAGGGTAATTCCACTGTGAGACTCTTAGATAGAGTTCTACAGGGTAATTCCACTGTGAGACTCTTAGATAGAGTTCTACAGGGTAATTCCACTGTGAGACTCTTAGATAGAGTTCTACAGGGCAATTCCACTGTGAGACACTTATATAGAGTTATACAGGGTAATTCCACTGTGACACACTTAGATAGAGTTCTACAGGGTAATTCCACTGTGAGACTCTTAGATGTTCTACAGGGTAATTCCACTGTGAGACTTTTAGAGTTCTACAGGGTAATTCCACTGTGAGACTCTTAGATAGAGTTCTACAGGGTAATTCCACTGTGAGACACTTAGATAGAGTTCTACAGGGTAATTCCACTGTGAGACTCTTAGATAGAGTTCTACAGGGTAATTCCACTGTGAGACTCTTAGATAGAGTTCTACAGGGTAATTCCACTGTGAGACTCTTAGATAGAGTTCTACAGGGCAATTCCACTGTGAGACACTTATATAGAGTTATACTGGGTAAATCCACTGTGACACACTTAGATAGAGTTCAATCAGGGTAATTCCACTGTGAGACTTTGAGAGTTCTACAGGGTAATTCCACTGTGATACTCTTAGATAGAGTTCTACAGGGTAATTCCACTGTGAGACACTTAGAGTTCTACATGGTAATTCCACTGGGAGACTCTTAGATAGAGTTCTACAGGGTAATTCCACTGTGAGACTCTTAGATACAGTTCAACGGGGTAATTCCACTGTGAGACACTTAGATAGAGTTCTACAGGGTAATTCCACTGTGAGACTCTTAGATAGAGTTCTACAGGGTAAATCCACTGTGACACACTTAGATAGAGTTCTACAGGGTAATTCCACTGTGAGACTCTTAGTGTTCTACGGGGTAATTCCACTGTGAGACTTTTAGAGTTCTACAGGGTAATTCCACTGTGATACTCTTAGATAGAGTTCTACAGGGTAATTCCACTGTGAGACACTTAGAGTTCTACAGGGTAATTCCACTGTGAGACTCTTAGATAGAGTTCTACAGGGTAATTCCACTGTGAGACACTTATATAGAGTTCTACAGGGTAATTCCACTGTGAGACTCTTAGATAGAGTTCTACAGGGTAATTCCACTGTGTGAGACTCTTAGATAGAGTTCTACAGGGTAATTCCACTGTGAGACTCTTAGTGTTCTACAGGGTAATTCCACTGTGATACTCTTAGATAGAGTTCTACAGGGTAATTCCACTGTGATACTCTTAGATAGAGTTCTACAGGGTAATTCCACTGTGAGACTCAGAGTTCTACAGGGTAATTCCACTGTGAGACTCTTAGATAGAGTTTTACAGGGTAATACCACTGTGAGACTCTTAGATAGAGTTCTACATGGTAATTCCACTGTGATACTCTTATATAGAGTTCTACAGGGTAATTCCACTGTGATACTCTTAGATAGAGTTCTACAGGGTAATTCCACTGTGAGACTCTTAGATAGAGTTCTACAGGGTAATTCCACTGTGATACTCTTATATAGAGTTCTACAGGGTAATTCCACTGTGATACTCTTAGATAGAGTTCTACAGGGTAATTCCACTGTGAGACTCTTATATAGAGTTCTACAGGGTAATTCCACTGTGAGACTCTTAGATAGAGTTCTACAGGGTAATTCCACTGTGATACTCTTATATAGAGTTCTACAGGGTAATTCCACTGTGATACTCTTATATAGAGTTCTACAGGGTAATTCCACTGTGATACTCTTAGATAGAGTTCTACAGGGTAATTCCACTGTGAGACTCAGAGTTCTACAGGGTAATTCCACTGTGAGACTCTTAGATAGAGTTTTACAGGGTAATACCACTGTGAGACTCTTAGATAGAGTTATACAGGGTAATTCCACTGTGAGACTCTTAGATAGAGTTCTACAGGGTAATTCCACCGTGAGACTCTTAGATAGAGTTCTACAGGGTAATTCCACTGTGATACTCTTAGATAGAGTTCTACATGGTAATTCCACTGTGATACTCTTAGATAGAGTTCTACAGGGTAATTCCACTGTGATACTCTTAGATAGAGTTCTACAGGGTAATTCCACTGTGATACTCTTAGATAGAGTTCTACAGGGTAATTCCACTGTGAGACTCAGTGTTCTACAGGGTAATTCCACTGTGAGACTCTTAGATAGAGTTCTACAGGGTAATTCCACTGTGAGACTCTTAGATAGAGTTCTACAGGGTAATTCCACTGTGAGACTCTTAGATAGAGTTCTACAGGGTAATTCCACTGTGATACTCTTATATAGAGTTCTACAGGGTAATTCCACTGTGATACTCTTAGATAGAGTTCTACAGGGTAATTCCACTGTGAGACTCTTAGATAGAGTTCTACAGGGTAATTCCACTGTGAGACACTTATATAGAGTTCTACAGGATAATTCCACTGTGATACTCTTATATAGAGTTCTACAGGGTAATTCCACTGTGATACTCTTATATAGAGTTCTACAGGGTAATTCCACTGTGATACTCTTAGATAGAGTTCTACACGTGTGTACGCCTGACATCTCTCCCTCCTCTGCTATGAAGGGCTGATGAAGAGAGAGTGGAGCATTTCATTTCATGCCTGGTGCTTGTGTGATGAGTGTCATACGAGCATGGCAGTGCCCGGGTCGTACGTCAACGATTGGACAGGTGAGGAGGCTATCCATCCCATGTAAAGGCAGCGCCTCACACACTCAGTTAAACACAGAGCAACACAACCAACAACCAAACATATGTGCATGTCAGAGAGTAATAATGTCATTCAAAATATGATTATTAAAGCCGGGTCGGGTAGCCATCTGCAACGCTAGATAAGATGAGAAAGTTCAACACACAAACACACAGTATACAGAGCCTTCTGAAAGTATTCAGACCCCTTGACTTTTTCCACATTTTCTGACATTGCAGCCATATTCTAAGATGGAATAAATACAGATTTTACACACAATACCTCATCATGACAATGCGAAAACATGTTTGTAGACATTTTGGCCTATTAGCCACACTGAGCAATCAGGGGGTGAAGGACCTTGGTCAGGCAGGTGAACAATAACCCCTTGGTCACTCTGACAGAGCTCTAGAGTTCCTCTGTGGAGATGGGAGAACCTTCCAGAAGGACAACCATCTCTGCAGCACTCCACCAATCAGACCTTTATGGTAGAATGGCCAGACGGAAGCCACTCCTCAGTAAAAGTCACATGACAGCCTGCTTGGAGTTTGCCAAAACCCACCAATTCTCCCAGACCATGAGAAACAAGATTATCTGGTCTAATGAAACCAAGATTGAACTCTTTGCCCTGAATGCCAAGCATCACGTCTGGAGGAAACCTGGCACCATCCCTAAGCATGGTGGGGGCAGCATCATGCTGTGGGAATGTTTTTCAGCTGCAGGGACTGGGAGACTAGTCAGGATCGAGGCAAAGATGAACGGAGCAAAGTACAGCGAGATCCTTGATGAAAACCTGCTCCAGAGCGCTCAGGACCTCAGACTTGGGGGCGAAGGTTAACCTTCCAACAGGACAACGGCCCTAAACACACAGTCAAGAAAACGCAGGAGTGGCTTCTGGACAAATGATAATTAGTTGTCTGTGCAGACTTAAGATAGCACGAGATTGATAGCCCGAGCAGCAAAAGGCTATATTGTGCTCCTTTCTGGAAGTTTCCATAAATGTGACTTCCTGTAGATGTCACATGCTGCCGACGCACCCAAGCGGACGTCCAGTCTGATGACTCAATCCCAACAAGAAGGTTTTTTTAATCAGGTTAGAAAAAACACTAGCATATAACAAGAGACAATTCTTTAAACAGCATGACTAATTATATCATTTTCCATGATACTCATCTGACAGAGTTTGAGAGGATCTGCAGAGAAGAATGGGAGAAACTCCCCAAGTACAGGTGTGCCAAGCTTGTAGCGCCATGCCCAAGAAGAATCGAGGCTGTAATCATTGCCAAAGGTGATTCAACAAAGTAATGAGTAAAGGGTCTGAATACTTACGTAAATGTGACATTTCTTTTGATGATTTTTTATACATTTGCAACAAAAAAAACGTAAACCTATGTTTTGCTTTGTCGTTATGGGGTAATGTGTGTTGATTGATGGGGGGGGGGAGGGTCAAGAGGTTTGAAAAACTTTCTGAATGCACTGTAGGTTTTAGTATCCGTGATTTCCATTCAAAATCCTGTTTTCCCTAACCCCTAACCCCTAACCCCAATCCTTAACCCCTAAACATAACCCCAAACCCTAACCCCAGACCCTAACTCTAACCCCTAAACCTAACCCTAAACCCAATCCCTAACTCTAACCCCTAAACCTAACCCTAACCCCTAAACCTAACCCTAACCTCAATCCGTAACTCTAACCCCTGAACCTAACCCCAATCCCTAACCCTAACCCCTAAACCTAACCCCTACCCCCAATCCCTAACCCTAACCCCAATCCCTAACCTTAACCCCTAACCCCTAACCCTAACCCTAACCCTAACCCTAACCCTAACCCCTAACCCCAATCCCTAACCCCTAACCCCAATCCCCAACTCTAACCCCTGAACCTAACCCCAATCCCTAACCCTAACCCCTAAACCTAACCCCTACCCCCAATCCCTAACCCTAACCCCAAACCCTAACCCCAAACCCTAACCCCTAACCCCAATCCCTAACCCCAACCCTAACCCCTAACCTCAATCCCTAACCCTAACTCCAATCCCTAACCCCTAACCCTAACCCCTAACCCCAATCCCTAACCCTAACCCCTAACCCCAATCCCTAACCCTAACCCCTAACCCCAATCCCTAACCCTAACCCCTAACCCCAATCCCTAACCCCTAACCCTAACCCCTAACCTCAACCCTAACCCCTAACCCCAATCCCTAACCCTAACCCTAACCCTAACCCCTAACCCCAATCCTTAACCCTAATCCCTAACCCTAATCCCTAACCCTAACCCCTAACCCTAACCCTAACCCTAACCCTAACCCTAACCCTAACCCCTAACCCTAATCCCTAACCCTAACCCTAACCCTAACCCCCTAACCCCAACCCTAACCCTAACCCCTAACCCCAATCCCTAACCCCTAACCCCAATCCCTAACTCTAACCCCTGAACCTAACCCCAATCCCTAACCCTAACCCCTAAACCTAACCCCTAACCCCAATCCCTAACCCTAACCCCTAACCCTAACCCCCTAACCCCAATCCCTAACCCTAACCCTAACCCCTAACCCCAATCCCTAACCCTAACCCCAATCCCTAACCCCTAACCCTAACCCCTAACCCCAATCCCTAACCTTAACCCCTAACCCCAATCCCTAACCCTAACCCCTAACCCCAATCCCTAACCCTAACCCCTAATCCCTAACCCCTAACCCTAACCCTAACCCTAACCCCTAACCCCAACTCTAACCCCTAATCCCAATCCCTAACCCTAACCCCTAACCCCTAACCCCAATCCCTAACCCTAACCCTAACCCCTAACCCCAATCCCTAACCCTAACCCTAACCCTAACCCTAACCCCTAACCCCAATCCCTAACCCCTAAATTGAAAACATTATTTTTTTTTAACCTGATTTTCAAAACTTTTACATTTGAATTTAGAGATGAGTAATCTCTATTGTTATTTGTAAAATGTGAAATGTTGATTGTATGAATCTGAAACTTGTTGATTGTTTGATTTACTTATGCATCTAAATTAATTATGTTGTTAGACGTCTACATTTTTACTTGACCTATGTTTCGGTGTGAAGCGTTGATCATAGAGACACATGTACAGTAATATAACCAGGAAGAGTTTACTCTACCTAAGATCTGTCGTGAAAATAAGACCACAAAGTGAAGAATTTTTGTATAGAGGTAAACGAAGAGTGCGGAATTTGGTCAACAATAAATAACCCCCAGCGGAGTTGGAAACAATCAAAATAAATCCGTTTTTCAGGGGAAATGGAGGTTACGACACTCTATCTTAACTCTAAGACATCATTCAAACAGTGTAAGAAACTCCAGAGTGTTTTCTATCCAAATCCACTAATTATATGCATATTCTATATTATTTTATGGCTGAGTAGCAGGCAGTTTACTCTGGGCACCTTATTCATCCAAGATATTCAATAATGCCCCACAGTCACCAAGAAGTTAAAGGGGAACTGCACCCTCTAATTTGGCCTCTTTTTTTGGTCTGCTCCTTAATAAATGCAGGTGGCCATAACAGAAGCCAAACATGAGTTGGCTTGGGGGAGTGGTTTGATGTGGGTGTGTCCTTGCCACCACCAAGACACACCCATGTGTCAGAACTTTCGCCCGCAGCAGTTTCCCCTCCACTCAGTCACAACAAACCTCCTGCAGGCTGAGTTCAATAACTACAGGCAGATGTACGGTGAGATGCCGGAGGAAGCTTTGAGAAGGTCAATAGCCTACAATGTGAGAAGAATTCCATTGCTGAATTTATGTACATTTTCTAAACTAAGTGTTTTGATACACTTCAATTGTGTAACAGGCCCGTTAAAGAATAAACAGTAATTTACATAATACCATAAAAGCAGTGTTCTGCAAATATAACAAAGTGTACATTTCACCTTCTACTGTCATTCCCAACTGATACAAATACTGTGCCTATCAACATTTTGTCTGGTGGTAATGGGGTTACCATGGTAACACGGCAGAGTGGTTATACCTTCCTGTCTGGTGGTAATGGGGTTGCCATGGTAACATGTCAGAGTGGTCATACCTTTTTGTCTGGAGATAATGGGGTTACCATGGTAACATGTCAGAGTGGTCATAGCCTCCTGTGAGGTGGTAATGGAGATACCATGGTAACATGTGAGATTGGTCATACCTTCCTGTGTGGTGGTAATTGGGCTACCATGGTAACATGTCAGAGTGTTCATACCTTTTTGTCTGGAGATAATGGGGTTACCATGGTAACATGTCAGAGTGGTCATAGCCTCCTGTGAGGTGGTAATGGAGATACCATGGTAACATGTGAGATTGGTCATACCTTCCTGTGTGGTGGTAATTGGGCTACCATGGTAACATGTCCAAGTGTTGATACCTTCTTGTGTGGTGGTAATGGGGTTACCATGGTAGCATGTCAGCATGATCATACATTCCTGTGTGGTGTCCCATATACAACAGTAGTTCCCTGATCCTGGTGCAGAATAGACAGGGTTTCTCCCTCCCCATATTGACTGATATCATTCTATTCAATATTTTTTTTTAAAGAAAATACAATACATCAGTATCTGTCTGTCAGTGTGCCAGGTCTCTCTCCATTCAGAGACATCAGTATCTGTCTTTCAGAGTGCCAGGTCTCTCTCCATTCAGAGACATCAGTATCTGTCTTTCAGAGTGCCAGGTCTCTCTCCATTCAGAGACATCAGTATCTGTCTGTCAGTGTGCCAGGTCTCTCTCCATTCAGAGACATCAGTATCTGTCTGTCAGTGTGCCAGGTCTCTTTCCATTCAGAGACATCAGTATCTGTCTGTCAGTGCCAGGTCTGAGACATCAGTATCTGTCTGTCAGAGTGCCAGGTCTCTGTCCATTCAGAGACATCAGTATCTAGCCTGTCTGTCCATTCAGAGTGCCAGGTCTCTGTCCATTCAGAGACATCAGTATCTGTCTGTCAGTGAGCCAGGTCTCTCTCCATTCAGAGACATCAGTATCTGTCTGTCAGAGTGCCAGGTCTCTGTCCATTCAGAGACATCAGGTCTCTGCCCATTCAGAGACATCAGTATCTGTCTGTCAGAGTGCCAGGTCTCTGTCCATTCAGAGACATCAGTATCTGTCTGTCAGTGAGCCAGGTGTCCATTCAGAGACATCAGTAGTGCAGAGTGCAGGTCTCTGTCCATTCAGAGACATCAGTATCTAGTCAGTGAGCCAGGTCTCTCTCAGAGTCAGTATCTGTCTGTCAGGTCTCTCTCCATTCAGAGACATCAGTATCTGCCTCTGTCAGAGTGCCAGGTCTCTCTCCATTCAGAGACATCAGTATCTAGCCTGTCTGTCAGAGTGCCAGGTCTCTGTCCATTCAGAGACATCAGTACATCTGTCAGAGTGCCAGGTCTCTCTCCATTCAGAGACATCAGTATCTGTCTGTCAGAGTGCCAGGTCTCTCTCCATTCAGAGACATCAGTATCTAGCCAGGTCTGTCCATTCAGAGACGTCAGTATCCAGAGTGCCAGGTCTGTCCATTCAGAGACATCAGTATCTAGCCTGTCTGTCAGAGTGCCAGGTCTCTCTCCATTCAGAGACATCAGTATCTAGCCTGTCTGTCAGAGTGCCAGGTCTCTCTCCATTCAGAGACATCAGTATCTAGCCTGTCTGTCAGAGTGCCAGGTCTCTCTCCATTCAGAGACATCAGTATCTAGCCTGTCTGTCAGAGTGCCAGGTCTCTCTCCATTCAGAGACATCAGTATCTAGCCTGTCTGTCAGAGTGCCAGGTCTCTCTCCATTCAGAGACATCAGTATCTAGCCTGTCTGTCAGAGTGCCAGGTCTCTCTCCATTCAGAGACGTCAGTATCAAGCCTGTCTGTCTGGACTCCATCACATCATCTTGTAAGTCTCCATGTCGTGGCTCCATACATGTTTCTGTGAACACACACCCACAGTCACTGTTCTATTACCAATGGCAGTTAGTATCTGCTTGTGTGTCAGATGACACCTATCCTATGTTGACGTTTGAACCGGTCAGATAAAACCTACCCAATTAGGGTCTCCCCAGCAAACGATCGAGATTGGTGTCTGTCAACAGCATCTATAGTCAAATCAAATCAAATCAAATTTTTATTTGTCACATACACATGGTTAGCAGATGTTAGTGCGAGTGTAGCGAAATGCTTGTGCTTCTAGTTCCGACAATGCAGTAATAACCAACAAGTAATCTAGCTAAAAATTCCAAAACTACTAGTGTACCTTATAGACACAAGTGTAAGGGGAAAAAGAATATGTACATAAATATATATGAATGAGTGATGGTACAGAGCGGCATAGGCAAGATACAGTAGATGGTATTGAGTGCAGTATATACATATGAGATGAGTATGTAAACAAAGTGGCATAGTTAAAGTGGCTAGTGATACATGTATTACATAAGGATGCAGTAGATGATGTAGAGTACAGTATATATACGTATACATATGAGATGAATAATGTAGGTTATGTCCACTCCATCTGTAGAAATAGGAAGAGTTCATCTGCAACACGTGGAATGAAAAGGATGTTGCAAATACTGGACATTTCTGTTGTACTGTATTATTGTGAGTCACTTTCAGTCGTCTGAAAGTGTTGGTCAGGACTCCATCAAATGATCTCTCAAGTCTCCAAGTGGTCAGGACTCCATCAAATGATCTCTCAAGGCCCAAGTGTTGGTCAGGACTCCATCAAATGATCTCGCTCAAGTCTCCAAGTGTTGGTCAGGACTCCATCAAATGATCTCTCAAGGCCCAAGTGTTGGTCAGGACTCCAGCAAAGGATCTCTCAAGTCTCCAAGTGTTGGTCAGGACTCCATCAAATGATCTCGCTCAAGTCTCCAAGTGTTGGTCAGGACTCCATCAAATGATCTCTCAAGGCCCAAGTGTTGGTCAGGACTCCATCAAATGATCTCTCAAGTCTCCAAGTGTTGGTCAGGACTCCATCAAATGATCTCTCAAGTCACCAAGTGTTGGTCAGGACTCCATCAAATGATCTCGCTCAAGTCTCCAAGTGTTGGTCAGGACTCCATCAAATGATCTCTCAAGGCCCAAGTGTTGGTCAGGACTCCATCAAATGATCTCTCAAGTCTCCAAGTGTTGGTCAGGACTCCATCAAATGATCTCTCAAGTCTCCAAGTGTTGGTCAGGACTCCATCAAATGATCTCGCTCAAGTCTCCAAGTGTTGGTCAGGACTCCATCAAATGATCTCTCAAGGCCCAAGTGTTGGTCAGGACTCCATCAAATGATCTCTCAAGTCTCCAAGTGTTGGTCAGGACTCCATCAAATGATCTCTCAAGGCCCAAGTGTTGGTCAGGACTCCATCAAATGATCTCTCAAGTCTCCAAGTGTTGGTCAGGACTCCATCAAATGATCTCTCAAGTCTCCAAGTGTTGGTCAGGACTCCATCAAATGATCTCTCAAGTCTCCAAGTGTTGGTCAGGACTCCATCAAATGATCTCTCAAGTCTCCATGTGTTGGTCAGGACTCCATCAAATGATCTCTCAAGTCTCCAAGTGTTGGTCAGAACTCCACCAATTGATCTCTCAAGTCTCCATGTGTTGGTCAGGACTCCATCAAATGATCTCTCAAGTCTCCAAGTGTTGGTCAGGACTCCATCAAATTATCTCTCAAGTCTCCAAGGGTTGGCGCCATAGGTGTTTCTGTGAACACATACACACTGTCACTGTTATTTTACCTACAGCAGTTAAGATGGTGATATCTGACACACAAACACATACAGTGGGGCAAAAAAAGTATTTAGTCAGCCACCAATTGTGCAAGTTCTCCCACTTAAAAAGATGAGAGAGGCCTGTAATGTTCATCATAGGTACACTTCAACTATGACAGACAACATGAGAAACAAAAATCCGGAAAATCACATTGTAGGATTTTTAATTAAATTATTTGCAAATTATGGTGGAAAATAAGTATTTGGTCACCTACAAACAAGCAAGATTTCTGGCTCTCACAGACCTGTAACTTCTTCTTTAAGAGGCTCCTCTGTCCTCCACTCGTTACCTGTATTAATGACACCTGTTTGAACTTGTTATCAGTATAAAAGACATCTGTCCACAACCTCAAACAGTCACACTCCAAACTCCAGTATGGCCAAGACCAAAGAGCTGTCAAAGGACACCAGAAACAAAATTGTAGACCTGCACCAGGCTGGGAAGACTGAATCTGCAATAGGTAAGCAGCTTGGTTTGAAGAAATCAACTGTGGGAGCAATTATTAGGAAATGGAAGAAATACAAGACCACTGATAATCTCCCTCGATCTGGGGCTCCACGCAAGATCTCACCCTGTGGGGTCAAAATTATTACAAGAACGGTGAGCAAAAATCCCAAAACCACACGGGGGGACCTAGTGAATGACCTGCAGAGAGCTGGGACCGAAGTAACAAAGCCTACCATCAGTAACACACTACGCCTCCAGGGACTCAAATCCTGCAGTGCAAGACGTGTCCCCCTGCTTAAGCCAGTACATGTCCAGGCCCGTCTGAAGTTTGCTAGAGAGCATTTGGATGATCCAGAAGAAGATTGGGAGAATGTCATATGGTCAGGTGAAACCAAAATATAACTTTTTGTTAAAAACTCAACTCGTCGTGTTTGGAGGACTAAGAATGCTGAGTTGCATCCAAAGAACACCATACCTACTGTGAAGCATGGGGGTGGAAACATCATGCTCTGGGGCTGTTTTTTTGCAAAGGGACAAGGACGACTGATCCGTGTAAAGGAAAGAATGTTGTGTTGTCATCGGGTTGTGTAGTCTCTAAGCTGTGTAGTCTCTAAGTTGTGTAGTCTCTAAGTTGTGTGGTCTCTAATTTGAGTAGTCTCCAAGTTGTCTGGTCTCTAAATTGAGTAGTCTCTACATTGTGTAGTCTCTAGGTTGAGTAGTCTCTACTTTGAGACCACACATCTACTCAACTTAGAGCCTACTCAACTTAGAGACCATACATATTAGAGATCACTAAACTTAGATACTACTCAATTTAGAGACAACTTAATCCACTAAACTTAGAGACTACTCAATTTGGAGACTGGACAACTTAGAGACTACTCAATTTAGAGATCACACACCTTAGAGCCTAGACAACTTAGAGTCTAAACAAATTAGAGACCACACATCTTAGAGACCACACATCTTAGAGACTACTAAACTTAAGAGTCTAAACAATTTAGAGACTAGTGAACTTAGAGTCTAAACAACTTAGAGACCACACAACTTAGAGTCTACAAAATTTAGAGACAACACAATTTAGAGACTACACAAATCAAATAAAATGTATTTATATAGCCCTTCTTACATCAGCTGATATGTTAAAGTGCTGTACAGAAACCCAGCCTAAAACCCCAAACAGCAAGCAATGCAGGTGTAGAAGCACGGTGGCTAGGAAAAACTCCCTAGAAAAGCCAGAACCTAGGAAGAAACCTAGAGAGGAACCAGGCTATGAGGGGTGGCCAGTCCTCTTCTGGCTGTGCCGGGTGGAGATTATAACATAACATGGCCAAGATGTTCAAATGTTCATAAATGACCAGCATGGTCAAATAATAGTAATGACAGTGAACAGGCCGCAGGCAGAACCGTTGAAACTGGAGCAGCAGCACGGCCAGGTGGACTGGGGACAACAAGGAGTCATCATGCCAGGTAGTCCTGAGGCATGGTCCTAGGGCTCAGGTCCTCCGAGAGAGAGAAAGAAAGAGAGAATTAGAGAGAGCATACTTAAATTCACACTGGACACCGGATAGGACAGGAGAAATAATCCAGATATAACAGACTGACCCTAGCCCCCAACACATAAACTACTGCAGCATAAATACTGGAGGCTGAGACAGGAGGGGTCAGGAGACACTGTGGCCCCATCCGATGATACCCCCGGACAGGGCCAAACAGGCAGGATATAACCCAACCCACTTTGCCAAAGCACAATCCCACACCACTAGAGGGACATCTTCAACCACAAACTTACCATCCTGAGACAAGTTCGAGTATAGCCCACAAAGATCTCCGCCACAGCACAACCCAAGGGGGGAGCGCCAACCCAGACAGGAAGACCACGTCAGTGACTCAACCCACTCAAGTGATGCACCCCTCCTAGGGACGCACCAGTAAGCCAGTGACTCAGCCCCTGTAATAGGGTTAGAGGCAGATAATCCCAGTGGAAAGATGGGAACCGGCCAGGCAGAGACAGCAAGGGATGGTTCGTTGCTCCAGTGGCTTTCCGTTTACCTTCACTACACTCAATCATAGAAGCTACTGAAGAGATGAATCTTCAATAAAGACTTAAAGGTTGAGACCGAGTCTGCGTCTCTAACATGGATAGGCAGAACATTCCATTAAAAATGGAGCTCTATATGAGAAAGCCCTGCCTCCAGCTGTTTGCTTAGAAATTCTAGGGACAATTGGGAGGCCTGCGTCTTGTGACCGTAGCGTACGTGTAGGTATGTACGGCAGGACCAGATCGGAAAGATAAGTAGGAGCAAGCCCATGTAATGCTTTTCTAGGTTAGCAGTAAAACCTTGAAATCAGTGTAGGGAGGCTAGCACTGGAGTGATTGGATCACATTTTTTGGTTCAAGTCAGGATTCTAGCAGCCGTAACTGAAGTTTATTTAGTGCTTTATCCGGGTAGCCGGAAAGTAGAGTATTGCAGTAGCCTAACCTAGAAGTGACAAAAGCATGGATTAATTTTTCTGCATCATTTTTGGACAGAAAATGTCTGATATTTGCAATGTTACGTAAATGGAAAAGAACAGTCCTTGAAACAGTCTTGATATGTTCGTCAAAAGAGAGTAACACCGAGGTCCTTCACAGTTTTATTTGAGACGTAAAACCATCAATATTAATTGTCAGATTCAACAGAAGATCTCTTTGTTTCTTGGGACCTAGAACAAGCATCTCTGTTTTGTCCGAGTTTAAAACTTAGAGGCCTGATTCATACTGGAGTGGACCAGCTTCTTAGTGAGGACAGCCTGGTTCAGACCGGAGTAGACCAGCTTCTTAGTGAGGACAGCCTGGTTCAGACCGGAGTAGACCAGCTTCTTAGTGAGGACAGCCTGATTCAGACCGGAGTAGACCAGCTTCTTAGTGAGGACAGCCTGGTTCAGACTGCAGTAGACCAGCTTCTTAGTGAGGACAGCCTGGTTCAGACCGGAGTAGACCAGCTTCTTAGTGAGGACAGCCTGATTCAGACCGGAGTAGACCAGCTTCTTAGTGAGGACAGCCTGATTCAGACTGCAGTAGACCAGCTTCTTAGTGAGGACAGCCTGGTTCAGACTGCAGTAGACCAGCTTCTTAGTGAGGACAGCCTGGTTCAGACAGGAGTAGACCAGCTTCTTAGTGTGGACAGCCTGATTCAGACTGGAGTAGACCAGCTTCTTAGTGAGGACAGCCTGGTTCAGACTGCAGTAGACCAGCTTCTTAGTGAGGACAGCCTGGTTCAGACAGGAGTAGACCAGCTTCTTAGTGTGGACAGCCTGATTCAGACTGCACTAGACCAGCTTCTTAGTGAGGACAGCCTGGTGGTTCAGACCGGAGTAGACCAGCTTCTTAGTGAGGACAACCTGGTTCAGACCAGAGTAGACCAGCTTCTTAGTGAGGACAGCCTGATTCAGACTGGAGTGGACCAGCTTCTTTGTGAGGACAGCTTGATTTATACTGGAGTAGACCAGCTTCTTAGTGAGGACAGCCTGGTTCAGACTGGAGTAGACCAGCTTCTTAGTGTGCACAACCTGGTTCAGACCGGAGTAGACCAGCTTCTTAGTGTGGACAGCCTGATTCAGACCGGAGTAGACCAGCTTCTTAGTGTGGACAGCCTGATTCAGACCGGAGTAGACCAGCTTCTTAGTGAGGACAGCCTGATTCAGACTGGAGTAGACCAGCTTCTTAGTGTGGACAGCCTGATTCAGACCGGAGTAGACCAGCTTCTTAGTGTGGACAGCCTGATTCAGACTGGAGTAGACCAGCTTCTTAGTGTGGACAGCCTGATTCAGACTGGAGTAGACCAGCTTCTTAGTGTGGACAGCCTGATTCAGACCGGAGTAGACCAGCTTCTTAGTGTGCACAGCCTGATTCAGACTGCAGTAAACTTAATTCCACATCACAGCAGATCAATCTAGGTCCACGGTACAATACAGTAGAGTATAACATTTATTATGGATGACGGTGGAGGTGGTCTATGTTCTAGAAGGTGGTGCTTCACGTGGTTTCAACCCAGTGGAGGGGAACATTGTTGGTCTTAAGTTTAAAAGAAAAATATTTGACCACAGAGAGGTCCCTTTGGTGTCAGTTTTCAGTTTTAATTGTGGTTTAAGGGGGGTAGTCCGATCATTTAGTGTCAGTTGTCTTACGGTGGAAGAGAAGAGGTTTGGAGAACGGATTCATACCGCATGACATACACATCTAGTCTTTCTTCATCATTTTCATCATTTTCACCAACCAGATCTGAGTACAGCCAGATTCACTCCAGATCTGATTACAGTCTGATTCACTCCAGATCTGATTACAGCCAGATTCACTCCAGATCTGATTACAGTCTGATTCACTCCAGATCTGAGTACAGCCAGATTCACTCCAGATCTGATTACAGTCTGATTCACTCCAGATCTGATTACAGCCAGATTCACTCCAGATCTGATTACAGTCTGATTCACTCCAGATCTGAGTACAGCCAGATTCACTCCAGATCTGATTACAGCCTGATTCACTCCAGATCTGATTACAGCCTGATTCACTCCAGATCTGAGTACAGCCTGATTCACTCCAGATCTGATTACAGTCTGATTCACTCCAGATCTGAGTACAGCCTGATTCACTCCAGATCTGAGAACAGCCTGATTCACTCCAGATCTGAGAACAGCCAGATTCACTCCAGATCTGAGAACAGCCTGATTCACTCCAGATCTGAGACACAGATTCACTCCAGATCTGAGAACAGCCTGATTCACTCCAGATCTGAGAACAGCCTGATTCACTCCAGATCTGAGAACAGCCTGATTCACTCCAGATCTGAGAACAGTCTGATTCACTCCAGATCTGATTACAGCCTGATTCACTCCAGATCTGAGTACAGCCTGATTCACTCCAGATCTGAGTACAGCCTGATTCACTCCAGATCTGAGAACAGCCTGATTCACTCCAGATCTGATTACAGCCTGATTCACTCCAGATCTGAGTACAGCCAGATTCACTCCAGATCTGAGAACAGCCTGATTCACTCCAGATCTGATTACAGCCTGATTCACTCCAGATCTGAGAACAGCCTGATTCACTCCAGATCTGAGAACAGCCTGATTCACTCCAGATCTGATTACAGCCAGATTCACTCCAGATCTGAGTACAGCCTGATTCACTCCAGATCTGAGTACAGCCTGATTCACTCCAGATCTGAGAACAGCCTGATTCACTCCAGATCTGAGAACAGCCTGATTCACTCCAGATCTGAGAACAGTCTGATTCACTCCAGATCTGAGTACAGCCTGATTCACTCCAGATCTGAGAACAGCCTGATTCACTCCAGATCTGAGTACAGTCAGATTCACTCCAGATCTGAGAACAGCCTGATTCACTCCAGATCTGAGAACAGCCTGATTCACTCCAGATCTGAGAACAGCCTGATTCACTCCAGATCTGAGAACAGCCTGATTCACTCCAGATCTGAGAACAGCCTGATTCACTCCAGATCTGATTACAGCCAGATTCACTCCAGATCTGAGTACAGCCTGATTCACTCCAGATCTGAGTACAGCCTGATTCACTCCAGATCTGAGAACAGCCTGATTCACTCCAGATCTGAGAACAGCCTGATTCTGTATTTTCACCTTTAGATTTCCAGTTTGGTATTAAGCCACTCATATACGAACACATAGAAGAGTTAGAATAGCTGAGAATAATACGTATAGATCAATAAAAGATGACTGGTTATAATATGTTTAGATATAGATCAATAAAAGATGACTGGTTATAATATGTTTAGATATAGATCAATAAAAGATGACTGGTTATAATATGTTTAGATATAGATCAATAAAAGATGACTGGTTGTAATATGTTTAGATATAGATCAATAAAAGATGACTAGTTATTCGGCAGCTGAGAAATTCCACAGTAAGAGAACTGCGCTGAGACAGATTTTTCAACCCCCCCAAAAAATAGATTTCAAAGTTTAACAAACCATAGAACTCTATACACAATGACTGCTTTTAACAATTTTGAATTGTACAAAAACACATTGGCTGGATTAACTGTGCAGATGCAAAGTTTGGTAACAAAATTACAGTAAAATCTCCTTCTGTTTTTTTTGTTACCACTTTTTCACAAAACTCTGTTAAATATCTGCCCCAAATGAAGAAATATAGACAACTGCAGAAAGAATGGGGGTGTCAGCTATGACATGAGGCCTTGACTTAGATTTTTTTTATTTTACTTATTTTGTTATTAAACAGTACGTGAAGTGGATTAACATCCGCTACCAGAATCGGGGTAAAATCATTTCATCATGTGTCCATGATCTGTGCTACACGGAAATGGACTGCTTTCAAGGAGGTAGAATATATATATATATATTTATATAGACCACTATGCCCCATCCCAGCATGCCCGAAACACTTTGTTAACGAAGGCCCGGAAGACTGAAGGAGCATTAGACAGGCCAAAGGGCATTATGAGATACTCGTAATGACCTGTAATGACACGTGGTTGTGGAAAAGCAATTTTCCATTCATCGTATTATAAATAGGTACCATAAATAGGTACACATATTCAAACTCTTTGTCACGCTGGTATAAAGGATTTTGGAGACAGCCGCAGGAATACACAATAGGGGTTTTTAATATACCCAAAACAAACACTTATACAAAAGCACTGGGCGAAACAAAAGAGTGAGGGTAAACCTCGTTGAATGACACGGGACAATACCCGTAATAGACAATATATAAAGCACACAGCATAACAGCTGCACCAACGCATAGGTACCCGCACCACCATCGGACATGGGTACAATATCCGACAAAGACAGAGGAAACAGAGGGTACATATATACCATCCTAATCAGGGGAAATGGGAACCAGGTGTGTGTAATCAGACAAGACAGTCCGGGGTTGATGATAATGTATCCTGTTCAGTGAAGCCTTGAAAGCCGGTGGCGTGGACCTCTGGAACTGGTGAACAGAATGAGCATCAGCACTGGTGTCACTCCTTGGTCTTAGTATTTTGTGTTTTCTTTATCTATTTGGTCAGGCCAGGGTGTGACATGGGTTTATTTTGTTGTGTTTCGTATTGGGGTTTTATAGGCATTTGGATTGCAGCTGAATGGGGGTGTCTAGCATAGGCTTGGCTGCCTGAGGCGGTTCTCAATCAGAGTCAGGTGATTCCCGTTGTCTGTGATTGGGAACCATATTTAGGTAGCCTAGGTTTCACTGTGTGTTTTGTGGGTGATTGTTCCTGTCTCTGTGTAGTTGTTCACCAGACAGGCTGTATAGGTTTTCACGTTCCGTTTGTTGTTTTGTATATATACAGTGCCTTGCAAAAGTATTCGGCCCCCTTGAACTTTGCAACCTTTTGCCACATTTCAGGCTTCAAACATAAAGATATAAAACTGTATTTTTTTGTGAAGAATCAACAACAAGTGGGACACAATCATGAAGTGGAACGACATTTATTGTATATTTCAAACTTTTTAACAAATCAAAACTGAAAAATTGGGCGTGCAAAATTATTCAGACCCCTTTACTTTCAGTGCAGCAAACTCTCTCCAGAAGTTCAGTGAGGATCTCTGAATGATCCAATGTTGACCTAAATGACTAATGATGATAAATACAATCCACCTGTGTTTAATCAAGTCTCCGTATAAATGCACCTGCACCGTGATAGTCTCAGAGGTCCGTTAAAAGCGCAGAGAGCATCATGAAGAACAAGGAACACACCAGGCAGGTTCGAGATACTGTTGTGAAGAAGTTTAAAGCCGGATTTGGATACAAAAAGATTTCCCAAGCTTTAAACATCCCAAGGAGCACTGTGCAAGCGATAATATTGAAATGGAAGGAGTATCAGACCACTGCAAATCTACCAAGACCTGGCCGTCCCTCTAAACTTTCAGCTCATACAAGGAGAAGACTGATCAGGGATGCAGCCAAGAGGCCCATGATCACTCTGGATGAACTGCAGAGATCTACAGCTGAGGTGGCAGACTCTGTCCATAGGACAACAATCAGTCATATATTGCACAAATATGGCCTTTATGGAAGAGTGGCAAGAAGAAAGCCATTTCTTAAAGATATCCATAAAAAGTGTTGTTTAAAGTTTGCCACAAGCCACCTGGGAGACACACCAAACATGTGGAAGAAGGTGCTCTGGTCAGATGAAACCAAAATTGAACTTTTTGGCAACAATGCAAAACGTTATGTTTGGCGTAAAAGCAACACAGCTCATCACCCTGAACACATCATCCCCACTGTCAAAATGGTGGTGGCAGCATCATGGTTTGGGCCTGCTTTTCTTCAGCAGGGACAGGGAAGATGGTTAAAATTGATGGGAAGATGGATGGAGCCAAATACAGGACCATTCTGGAAGAATGGAGTCTGCAAAAGACCTGAGACTGGGACAGAGATTTGTCTTCCAACAAGACAATGATCCAAAACATAAAGCAAAATCAACAATGGAATGGTTCAACAATAAACATATCCAGGTGTTAGAATGGCCAAGTCAAAGTCCAGACGTGAATCCAATAGAGAATCTGTGGAAAGAACTGAAAACTGCTGTTCACAAATGCTCTCCATCCAACCTCACTGAGCTCGAGCTGTTTTGCAAGGAGGAATGGGAAAAAATGTCAGTCTCTCGATGTGCAAAACTGATAGAAATACCCCAAGCGACTTGCAGCTGTAATCGCAGCAAAAGGTGGCGCTACAAAGTATTAACTTAAGGGGGCTGAACAATTTTGCACGCCCAATTTTTCAGTATTTGATTTGTTAAAAAAGTTTGAAATATACAATAAATGTCGTTCCACTTCATGATTGTGTCCCACTTGTTGTTGATTCTTCACAAAAAAATACAGTTTTATATCTTTATGTTTGAAGCCTGAAATGTGGCAAAAGGTCGCAAAGTTCAAGGGGGCCGAATACTTTCGCAAGGCACTGTATTTAGTTATTTCATGTATCGTTCTATTTCATTAAAGAACATGAGTAACCACCATGCTGCATTTTGGTCCGCTTCTCCTTCAACAGACGAACGCCGTTACAACCGGTGGGGATACATGACAGAACCCCTCCCCCAACGCGCTGGATGACCACAGGGGCACGGTGCGGGTCGGTCTGGGCGCCGACGGTGAAAATCCCTGGTCAGCGAAGCATCCAGGATGTCTGGCTCGGATGCCAAGGTGGGTCCGGCTCGGAGTCCAAGGTGCCAGGGCCGGTTGATACCGTGCGTAGAAAGAGCCTCCGCAGTTTGCATGGCCGACGGAAGCCCAGGGCAGAAGAAGGAGGCGAAAAGCTTTGGATAAAACGGTCCACAACGATGAGAATGGTGGCGGGGTCAGTGACAAATTCCACCAACAGGTGAGACCAGGGTCATTGTGGAACCGGCAAGGGAAGGAGCTTTCCATAAGGGAGGTGTCTGAGGTGTCTTAGACTGAGCGCAGATGGAGCAGGCCAAGGTGGACCACCAGTACGTCTCCATGAGGCAGGCGATGGTACGGCCTATCCCAGGATGACCCGACACAGGTGCCGTGTGCTCACAGGAAAGGAGGCGGTCCCGCACACCTGTGGGCGCGTAGGCATGGTTCTCCGGTCACTGTGCAGGTGCAGGTTCTGTACGCAGGGCCTGCCATATGTCTGCGTCCACATCCCATACCACTGGCGCAATGATGGGGCACGGAGAGATGATTGGGGTCTCCTCTCTCTGCCTCTCCTCTGTGTCATAGAGGTGACACAGGATGTCCGCTTTCACAGACTTCGAGCCTGGCCTATAGGATATTGTGAATTGGAACCTGTCGAAGAATAGAGCCCACCTGGCCTGTCTTGGGTTTAGCCTCTTCGCTGCCCTGATCTACTCCAGGTTGGGGTGGTCCGTCCACACCAGGAAAGGTTACCCCTCCAGCCAGCGATTCCACGCCTTAAGCCTTCTTCCTCTGGAACTGGAACTGGAGAACAGAATGAGCATCAGCAACGGGGGGATCCATGACACTTTTGCTTTGATCACCAGATGACAGAAAGAGAAGTAAAAAACAGTTATCAGCTGAACATAGAGTAGTGGAAGGAAGACAGTTATCAGCTGAACATAGAGTAGTGGAAGGGAGACAGTTATCAGCTGAACATAGAGTAGTGGAAGGGAGACAGTTATCAGCTGAACATAGAGTAGTGGAAGGGAGACAGTTATCAGCTGAACATAGGGAAGGGAAGACAGTTATCAGCTGAACATAGAGTAGTGGAAGGGAGACAGTTATCAGCTGAACATAGAGTAGTGGAAGGGAGACAGTTATCAGCTGAACATAGAGTAGTGGAAGGGAGACAGTTATCAGCTGAACATAGAGTAGTGGAAGGGAGACAGTTATCAGCTGAACATAGAGTAGTGGAAGGGAAGACAGTTATCAGCTGAACATAGAGTAGTGGAAGGGAGACAGTTATCAGCTGAACATAGAGTAGTGGAAGGGAGACAGTTATCAGCTGAACATAGAGTAGTGGAAGGGAGACAGTTATCAGCTGAACATAGAGTAGTGGAAGGGAGACAGTTATCAGCTGAACATAGAGTAGTGGAAGGGAGACAGTTATCAGCTGAACATAGAGTAGTGGAAGGGAGACAGTTATCAGCTGAACATAGAGTAGTGGAAGGAAGACAGTTATCAGCTGAACATAGAGTAGTGGAAGGGAGACAGTTATCAGCTGAACATAGAGTAGTGGAAGGGAGACAGTTATCAGCTGAACATAGAGTAGTGGAAGGGAGACAGTTATCAGCTGAACATAGAGTAGTGGAAGGGAAGACAGTTATCAGCTGAACATAGAGTAGTGGAAGGGAGACAGTTATCAGCTGAACATAGAGTAGTGGAAGGGAGACAGTTATCAGCTGAACATAGAGTAGTGGAAGGGAGACAGTTATCAGCTGAACATAGAGTAGTGGAAGGGAAGACAGTTATCAGCTGAACATAGAGTAGTGGAAGGAAGACAGTTATCAGCTGAACATAGAGTTATCAGTGGAAGGTGGAAGACAGTTATCAGCTGAACATAGAGTAGTGGAAGGGAGACAGTTATCAGCTGAACATAGAGTAGTGGAAGGGAGACAGTTATCAGCTGAACATAGAGTAGTGGAAGGGAGACAGTTATCAGCTGAACATAGAGTAGTGGAAGGGAGACAGTTATCAGCTGAACATAGAGTAGTGGAAGGGAGACAGTTATCAGCTGAACATAGAGTAGTGGAAGGGAGACAGTTATCAGCTGAACATAGAGTAGTGGAAGGGAAGACAGTTATCAGCTGAACATAGAGTAGTGGAAGGGAGACAGTTATCAGCTGAACATAGAGTAGTGGAAGGGAGACAGTTATCAGCTGAACATAGAGTAGTGGAAGGGAGACAGTTATCAGCTGAACATAGAGTAGTGGAAGGAGACAGTTATCAGCTGAACATAGAGTAGTGGAAGGGAGACAGTTATCAGCTGAACATAGAGTAGTGGAAGGGAGACAGTTATCAGCTGAACATAGAGTAGTGGAAGGAGACAGTTATCAGCTGAACATAGAGTAGTGGAAGGGAGACAGTTATCAGCTGAACATAGAGTAGTGGAAGGGAGACAGTTATCAGCTGAACATAGAGTAGTGGAAGGAGACAGTTATCAGCTGAACATAGAGTAGTGGAAGGGAGACAGTTATCAGCTGAACATAGAGTAGTGGAAGGGAGACAGTTATCAGCTGAACATAGAGTAGTGGAAGGGAGACAGTTATCAGCTGAACATAGAGTAGTGGAAGGGAGACAGTTATCAGCTGAACATAGAGTAGTGGAAGGGAGACAGTTATCAGCTGAACATAGAGTAGTGGAAGGGAGACAGTTATCAGCTGAACATAGAGTAGTGGAAGGAGACAGTTATCAGCTGAACATAGAGTAGTGGAAGGGAGACAGTTATCAGCTGAACATAGAGTAGTGGAAGGGAGACAGTTATCAGCTGAACATAGAGTAGTGGAAGGGAGACAGTTATCAGCTGAACATAGAGTAGTGGAAGGGAGACAGTTATCAGCTGAACATAGAGTAGTGGAAGGGAGACAGTTATCAGCTGAACATAGAGTAGTGGAAGGGAGACAGTTATCAGCTGAACATAGAGTAGTGGAAGGAGACAGTTATCAGCTGAACATAGAGTAGTGGAAGGGAGACAGTTATCAGCTGAACATAGAGTAGTGGAAGGGAGACAGTTATCAGCTGAACATAGAGTAGTGGAAGGAAGACAGTTATCAGCTGAACATAGAGTAGTGGAAGGGAGACAGTTATCAGCTGAACATAGAGTAGTGGAAGGAAGACAGTTATCAGCTGAACATAGAGTAGTGGAAGGGAGACAGTTATCAGCTGAACATAGAGTAGTGGAAGGGGAAGACAGTTATCAGCTGAACATAGAGTAGTGGAAGGGAGACAGTTATCAGCTGAACATAGAGTAGTGGAAGGGAAGACAGTTATCAGCTGAACATAGAGTAGTATCAGCTGAACATAGAGTAGTGGAAGGAGACAGTTATCAGCTGAACATGAAGGGAGACATATCAGCTGAACATAGAGTAGTGGAAGGGAGACAGTTATCAGCTGAACATAGAGTAGTGGAAGGGAAGACAGTTATCAGCTGAACATAGAGTAGTGGAAGGAAGACAGATCAGTTATCAGCTGAACATAGAGTAGTGGAAGGAAGACAGTTATCAGCTGAACATAGAGTAGTGGAAGGGAGACAGTTATCAGCTGAACATAGAGTAGTGGAAGGGAGACAGTTATCAGCTGAACATAGAGTAGTGGAAGGGAAGACAGTTATCAGCTGAACATAGAGTAGTGGAAGGAAGACAGTTATCAGCTGAACATAGAGTAGTGGAAGGGAGACAGTTATCAGCTGAACATAGAGTAGTGGAAGGAAGACAGTTATCAGCTGAACATAGAGTAGTGGAAGGGAGACAGTTATCAGCTGAACATAGAGTAGTGGAAGGGAGACAGTTATCAGCTGAACATAGAGTAGTGGAAGGTAGACAGTTATCAGCTGAACATAGAGTAGTGGAAGGGAGACAGTTATCAGCTGAACATAGAGTAGTGGAAGGGAGACAGTTATCAGCTGAACATAGAGTAGTGGAAGGGAGACAGTTATCAGCTGAACATAGAGTAGTGGAAGGAAGACAGTTATCAGCTGAACATAGAGTAGTGGAAGGAGACAGTTATCAGCTGAACATAGAGTAGTGGAAGGAACAGATCAGTTAGAGTCAGCTGAACATAGAGTAGTGGAAGGAAGACAGTTATCAGCTGAACATAGAGTAGTGGAAGGGAGACAGTTATCAGCTGAACATAGAGTAGTGGAAGGAAGACAGTTATCAGCTGAACATAGAGTAGTGGAAGGAGACAGTTATCAGCTGAACATAGAGTAGTGGAAGGAGACAGTTATCAGCTGAACATAGAGTAGTGGAAGGGAGACAGTTATCAGCTGAACATAGAGTAGTGGAAGGAAGACAGTTATCAGCTGAACATAGAGTAGTGGAAGGAGACAGTTATCAGCTGAACATAGAGTAGTGGAAGGAACATAGAGAAGGGAGACAGTTATCAGCTGAACATAGAGTAGTGGAAGGAGACAGTTATCAGCTGAACATAGAGTAGTGGAAGGAGACAGTTATCAGCTGAACATAGAGTAGTGGAAGGGGAAGACAGTTATCAGCTGAACATAGAGTAGTGGAAGGGAGACAGTTATCAGCTGAACATAGAGTAGTGGAAGGGAGACAGTTATCAGCTGAACATAGAGTAGTGGAAGGGAGACAGTTATCAGCTGAACATAGAGTAGTGGAAGGGAGACAGTTATCAGCTGAACATAGAGTAGTGGAAGGAAGACAGTTATCAGCTGAACATAGAGTAGTGGAAGGGAGACAGTTATCAGCTGAACATAGAGTAGTGGAAGGAAGACAGTTATCAGCTGAACATAGAGTAGTGGAAGGGAGACAGTTATCAGCTGAACATAGAGTAGTGGAAGGGAAGACAGTTATCAGCTGAACATAGAGTAGTGGAAGGAGACAGTTATCAGCTGAACATAGAGTAGTGGAAGGGAGACAGTTATCAGCTGAACATAGAGTAGTGGAAGGGAGACAGTTATCAGCTGAACATAGAGTAGTGGAGTAGGGAAGGGAAGACAGTTATCAGCTGAACATAGAGTAGTGGAAGGGAGACAGTTATCAGCTGAACATAGAGTAGTGGAAGGGAGACAGTTATCAGCTGAACATAGAGTAGTGGAAGGAAGACAGTTATCAGCTGAACATAGAGTAGTGGAAGGGAGACAGTTATCAGCTGAACATAGAGTAGTGGAAGGGAGACAGTTATCAGCTGAACATAGAGTAGTGGAAGGAGACAGTTATCAGCTGAACATAGAGTAGTGGAAGGGAAGACAGTTATCAGCTGAACATAGAGTAGTGGAAGGAGACAGTTATCAGCTGAACATAGAGTAGTGGAAGGGAGACAGTTATCAGCTGAACATAGAGTAGTGGAAGGGAGACAGTTATCAGCTGAACATAGAGTAGTGGAAGGGAAGACAGTTATCAGCTGAACATAGAGTAGTGGAAGGGAGACAGTTATCAGCTGAACATAGAGTAGTGGAAGGGAGACAGTTATCAGCTGAACATAGAGTAGTGGAAGGGAGACAGTTATCAGCTGAACATAGAGTAGTGGAAGGGAAGACAGTTATCAGCTGAACATAGAGTAGTGGAAGGGAGACAGTTATCAGCTGAACATAGAGTAGTGGAAGGAAGACAGTTATCAGCTGAACATAGAGTAGTGGAAGGAAGACAGTTATCAGCTGAACATAGAGTAGTGGAAGGGAGACAGTTATCAGCTGAACATAGAGTAGTGGAAGGGAAGACAGTTATCAGCTGAACATAGAGTAGTGGAAGGGAGACAGTTATCAGCTGAACATAGAGTAGTGGAAGGGAAGACAGTTATCAGCTGAACATAGAGTAGTGGAAGGGAGACAGTTATCAGCTGAACATAGAGTAGTGGAAGGGAGACAGTTATCAGCTGAACATAGAGTAGTGGAAGGGAGACAGTTATCAGCTGAACATAGAGTAGTGGAAGGAAGACAGTTATCAGCTGAACATAGAGTAGTGGAAGGGAGACAGTTATCAGCTGAACATAGAGTAGTGGAAGGGAGACAGTTATCAGCTGAACATAGAGTAGTGGAAGGGAGACAGTTATCAGCTGAACATAGAGTAGTGGAAGGAAGACAGTTATCAGCTGAACATAGAGTAGTGGAAGGAGACAGTTATCAGCTGAACATAGAGTAGTGGAAGGAAGACAGTTATCAGCTGAACATAGAGTAGTGGAAGGAGACAGTTATCAGCTGAACATAGAGTAGTGGAAGGAGACAGTTATCAGCTGAACATAGAGTAGTGGAAGGGAGACAGTTATCAGCTGAACATAGAGTAGTGGAAGGGAGACAGTTATCAGCTGAACATAGAGTAGTGGAAGGAGACAGTTATCAGCTGAACATAGAGTAGTGGAAGGAAGACAGTTATCAGCTGAACATAGAGTAGTGGAAGGGAGACAGTTATCAGCTGAACATAGAGTAGTGGAAGGAGACAGTTATCAGCTGAACATAGAGTAGTGGAAGGAGACAGTTATCAGCTGAACATAGAGTAGTGGAAGGAAGACAGTTATCAGCTGAACATAGAGTAGTGGAAGGAGACAGTTATCAGCTGAACATAGAGTAGTGGAAGGGAGACAGTTATCAGCTGAACATAGAGTAGTGGAAGGAGACAGTTATCAGCTGAACATAGAGTAGTGGAAGGAGACAGTTATCAGCTGAACATAGAGTAGTGGAAGGAGACAGTTATCAGCTGAACATAGAGTAGTGGAAGGGAGACAGTTATCAGCTGAACATAGAGTAGTGGAAGGAAGACAGTTATCAGCTGAACATAGAGTAGTGGAAGGGAGACAGTTATCAGCTGAACATAGAGTAGTGGAAGGGAGACAGTTATCAGCTGAACATAGAGTAGTGGAAGGGGAGACAGTTATCAGCTGAACATAGAGTAGTGGAAGGGAGACAGTTATCAGCTGAACATAGAGTAGTGGAAGGGAGACAGTTATCAGCTGAACATAGAGTAGTGGAAGGGAGACAGTTATCAGCTGAACATAGAGTAGTGGAAGGGAGACAGTTATCAGCTGAACATAGAGTAGTGGAAGGAGACAGTTATCAGCTGAACATAGAGTAGTGGAAGGGAGACAGTTATCAGCTGAACATAGAGTAGTGGAAGGGAGACAGTTATCAGCTGAACATAGAGTAGTGGAAGGGAGACAGTTATCAGCTGAACATAGAGTAGTGGAAGGGAGACAGTTATCAGCTGAACATAGAGTAGTGGAAGGAAGACAGTTATCAGCTGAACATAGAGTAGTGGAAGGGAGACAGTTATCAGCTGAACATAGAGTAGTGGAAGGAAGACAGTTATCAGCTGAACATAGAGTAGTGGAAGGAAGACAGTTATCAGCTGAACATAGAGTAGTGGAAGGGAGACAGTTATCAGCTGAACATAGAGTAGTGGAAGGGAGACAGTTATCAGCTGAACATAGAGTAGTGGAAGGGAGACAGTTATCAGCTGAACATAGAGTAGTGGAAGGAAGACAGTTATCAGCTGAACATAGAGTAGTGGAAGGGAGACAGTTATCAGCTGAACATAGAGTAGTGGAAGGGAGACAGTTATCAGCTGAACATAGAGTAGTGGAAGGGAAGACAGTTATCAGCTGAACATAGAGTAGTGGAAGGGAGACAGTTATCAGCTGAACATAGAGTAGTGGAAGGGAGACAGTTATCAGCTGAACATAGAAGTAGTGGAAGGGAAGACAGTTATCAGCTGAACATAGAGTAGTGGAAGGGAGACAGTTATCAGCTGAACATAGAGTAGTGGAAGGAGACAGTTATCAGCTGAACATAGAGTAGTGGAAGGGAGACAGTTATCAGCTGAACATAGAGTAGTGGAAGGGAGACAGTTATCAGCTGAACATAGAGTAGTGGAAGGGAGACAGTTATCAGCTGAACATAGAGTAGTGGAAGGAGACAGTTATCAGCTGAACATAGAGTAGTGGAAGGGAGACAGTTATCAGCTGAACATAGAGTAGTGGAAGGGGAAGACAGTTATCAGCTGAACATAGAGTAGTGGAAGGGAGACAGTTATCAGCTGAACATAGAGTAGTGGAAGGGAGACAGTTATCAGCTGAACATAGAGTAGTGGAAGGGAGACAGTTATCAGCTGAACATAGAGTAGTGGAAGGAGACAGTTATCAGCTGAACATAGAGTAGTGGAAGGGAAGACAGTTATCAGCTGAACATAGAGTAGTGGAAGGAAGACAGTTATCAGCTGAACATAGAGTAGTGGAAGGAAGACAGTTATCAGCTGAACATAGAGTAGTGGAAGGAAGACAGTTATCAGCTGAACATAGAGTAGTGGAAGGGAGACAGTTATCAGCTGAACATAGAGTAGTGGAAGGGAAGACAGTTATCAGCTGAACATAGAGTAGTGGAAGGAAGACAGTTATCAGCTGAACATAGAGTAGTGGAAGGGAGACAGTTATCAGCTGAACATAGAGTAGTGGAAGGAAGACAGTTATCAGCTGAACATAGAGTAGTGGAAGGAAGACAGTTATCAGCTGAACATAGAGTAGTGGAAGGGAGACAGTTATCAGCTGAACATAGAGTAGTGGAAGGGAAGACAGTTATCAGCTGAACATAGAGTAGTGGAAGGAAGACAGTTATCAGCTGAACATAGAGTAGTGGAAGGGAGACAGTTATCAGCTGAACATAGAGTAGTGGAAGGGAAGACAGTTATCAGCTGAACATAGAGTAGTGGAAGGAAGACAGTTATCAGCTGAACATAGAGTAGTGGAAGGAGACAGTTATCAGCTGAACATAGAGTAGTGGAAGGAAGACAGTTATCAGCTGAACATAGAGTAGTGGAAGGAAGACAGTTATCAGCTGAACATAGAGTAGTGGAAGGAAGACAGTTATCAGCTGAACATAGAGTAGTGGAAGGAAGACAGTTATCAGCTGAACATAGAGTAGTGGAAGGGAGACAGTTATCAGCTGAACATAGAGTAGTGGAAGGAGACAGTTATCAGCTGAACATAGAGTAGTGGAAGGGAAGACAGTTATCAGCTGAACATAGAGTAGTGGAAGGGAGACAGTTATCAGCTGAACATAGAGTAGTGGAAGGGGAGACAGTTATCAGCTGAACATAGAGTAGTGGAAGGAAGACAGTTATCAGCTGAACATAGAGTAGTGGAAGGAAGACAGTTATCAGCTGAACATAGAGTAGTGGAAGGAAGACAGTTATCAGCTGAACATAGAGTAGTGGAAGGAGACAGTTATCAGCTGAACATAGAGTAGTGGAAGGGGAGACAGTTATCAGCTGAACATAGAGTAGTGGAAGGAGACAGTTATCAGCTGAACATAGAGTAGTGGAAGGGAGACAGTTATCAGCTGAACATAGAGTAGTGGAAGGGAGACAGTTATCAGCTGAACATAGAGTAGTGGAAGGGGAGACAGTTATCAGCTGAACATAGAGTAGTGGAAGGGAGACAGTTATCAGCTGAACATAGAGTAGTGGAAGGGAAGACAGTTATCAGCTGAACATAGAGTAGTGGAAGGGAGACAGTTATCAGCTGAACATAGAGTAGTGGAAGGGAGACAGTTATCAGCTGAACATAGAGTAGTGGAAGGAGACAGTTATCAGCTGAACATAGAGTAGTGGAAGGGAAGACAGTTATCAGCTGAACATAGAGTAGTGGAAGGAGACAGTTATCAGCTGAACATAGAGTAGTGGAAGGAAGACAGTTATCAGCTGAACATAGAGTAGTGGAAGGAAGACAGTTATCAGCTGAACATAGAGTAGTGGAAGGAAAAGACAGTTATCAGCTGAACATAGAGTAGTGGAAGGGGAGACAGTTATCAGCTGAACATAGAGTAGTGGAAGGGAGACAGTTATCAGCTGAACATAGAGTAGTGGAAGGAGACAGTTATCAGCTGAACATAGAGTAGTGGAAGGAGACAGTTATCAGCTGAACATAGAGTAGTGGAAGGGAGACAGTTATCAGCTGAACATAGAGTAGTGGAAGGAGACAGTTATCAGCTGAACATAGAGTAGTGGAAGGAAGACAGTTATCAGCTGAACATAGAGTAGTGGAAGGGAGACAGTTATCAGCTGAACATAGAGTAGTGGAAGGAAGACAGTTATCAGCTGAACATAGAGTAGTGGAAGGGAGACAGTTATCAGCTGAACATAGAGTAGTGGAAGGAGACAGTTATCAGCTGAACATAGAGTAGTGGAAGGGAGACAGTTATCAGCTGAACATAGAGTAGTGGAAGGAGACAGTTATCAGCTGAACATAGAGTAGTGGAAGGAAGACAGTTATCAGCTGAACATAGAGTAGTGGAAGGGAGACAGTTATCAGCTGAACATAGAGTAGTGGAAGGGAGACAGTTATCAGCTGAACATAGAGTAGTGGAAGGAAGACAGTTATCAGCTGAACATAGAGTAGTGGAAGGGAGACAGTTATCAGCTGAACATAGAGTAGTGGAAGGGAGACAGTTATCAGCTGAACATAGAGTAGTGGAAGGGAGACAGTTATCAGCTGAACATAGAGTAGTGGAAGGAGACAGTTATCAGCTGAACATAGAGTAGTGGAAGGGAGACAGTTATCAGCTGAACATAGAGTAGTGGAAGGGAGACAGTTATCAGCTGAACATAGAGTAGTGGAAGGAGACAGTTATCAGCTGAACATAGAGTAGTGGAAGGGAGACAGTTATCAGCTGAACATAGAAAAGTGGAAGGAGACAGTTATCAGCTGAACATAGAGTAGTGGAAGGGAAGACAGTTATCAGCTGAACATAGAGTAGTGGAAGGGAAGACAGTTATCAGCTGAACATAGAGTAGTGGAAGGGAGACAGTTATCAGTTGAACATAGAGTAGTGGAAGGGAAGACAGTTATCAGCTGAACATAGAGTAGTGGAAGGGAGACAGTTATCAGCTGAACATAGAGTAGTGGAAGGGAAGACAGTTATCAGCTGAACATAGAGTAGTGGAAGGAAGACAGTTATCAGCTGAACATAGAGTAGTGGAAGGAAGACAGTTATCAGCTGAACATAGAGTAGTGGAAGGAAGACAGTTATCAGCTGAACATAGAGTAGTGGAAGGAGACAGTTATCAGCTGAACATAGAGTAGTGGAAGGGAGACAGTTATCAGCTGAACATAGAGTAGTGGAAGGAAGACAGTTATCAGCTGAACATAGAGTAGTGGAAGGAAGACAGTTATCAGCTGAACATAGAGTAGTGGAAGGGAAGACAGTTATCAGCTGAACATAGAGTAGTGGAAGGAAGACAGTTATCAGCTGAACATAGAGTAGTGGAAGGAAGACAGTTATCAGCTGAACATAGAGTAGTGGAAGGGAGACAGTTATCAGCTGAACATAGAGTAGTGGAAGGAAGACAGTTATCAGCTGAACATAGAGTAGTGGAAGGGAGACAGTTATCAGCTGAACATAGAGTAGTGGAAGGGAAGACAGTTATCAGCTGAACATAGAGTAGTGGAAGGTAGACAGTTATCAGCTGAACATAGAGTAGTGGAAGGAAGACAGTTATCAGCTGAACATAGAGTAGTGGAAGGAAGACAGTTATCAGCTGAACATAGAGTAGTGGAAGGAAGACAGTTATCAGCTGAACATAGAGTAGTGGAAGGAAGACAGTTATCAGCTGAACATAGAGTAGTGGAAGGGAGACAGTTATCAGCTGAACATAGAGTAGTGGAAGGGAGACAGTTATCAGCTGAACATAGAGTAGTGGAAGGGAGACAGTTATCAGCTGAACATAGAGTAGTGGAAGGGAGACAGTTATCAGCTGAACATAGAGTAGTGGAAGGGAAGACAGTTATCAGCTGAACATAGAGTAGTGGAAGGAAGACAGTTATCAGCTGAACATAGAGTAGTGGAAGGAAGACAGTTATCAGCTGAACATAGAGTAGTGGAAGGAGACAGTTATCAGCTGAACATAGAGTAGTGGAAGGAGACAGTTATCAGCTGAACATAGAGTAGTGGAAGGGAGACAGTTATCAGCTGAACATAGAACATAGAGTAGTGGAAGGAGACAGTTATCAGCTGAACATAGAGTAGTGGAAGGGAGACAGTTATCAGCTGAACATAGAGTAGTGGAAGGAAGACAGTTATCAGCTGAACATAGAGTAGTGGAAGGGAGACAGTTATCAGCTGAACATAGAGTAGTGGAAGGAGACAGTTATCAGCTGAACATAGAGTAGTGGAAGGGAGACAGTTATCAGCTGAACATAGAGTAGTGGAAGGGAGACAGTTATCAGCTGAACATAGAGTAGTGGAAGGGAGACAGTTATCAGCTGAACATAGAGTAGTGGAAGGGAGACAGTTATCAGCTGAACATAGAGTAGTGGAAGGGAGACAGTTATCAGCTGAACATAGAGTAGTGGAAGGAAGACAGTTATCAGCTGAACATAGAGTAGTGGAAGGAAGACAGTTATCAGCTGAACATAGAGTAGTGGAAGGAAGACAGTTATCAGCTGAACATAGAGTAGTGGAAGGAGACAGTTATCAGCTGAACATAGAGTAGTGGAAGGAGACAGTTATCAGCTGAACATAGAGTAGTGGAAGGGAGACAGTTATCAGCTGAACATAGAGTAGTGGAAGGGAGACAGTTATCAGCTGAACATAGAGTAGTGGAAGGGAGACAGTTATCAGCTGAACATAGAGTAGTGGAAGGAAGACAGTTATCAGCTGAACATAGAGTAGTGGAAGGAAGACAGTTATCAGCTGAACATAGAGTAGTGGAAGGAAGACAGTTATCAGCTGAACATAGAGTAGTGGAAGGAAGACAGTTATCAGCTGAACATAGAAGGGGAGACAGTTATCAGCTGAACATAGGTAGTGGAAGACAGTTATCAGCTGAACATAGAGTAGTGGAAGGAAGACAGTTATCAGCTGAACATAGAGTAGTGGAAGGAAGACAGTTATCAGCTGAACATAGAGTAGTGGAAGGGAGACAGTTATCAGCTGAACATAGAGTAGTGGAAGGGAAGACAGTTATCAGCTGAACATAGAGTAGTGGAAGGAAGACAGTTATCAGCTGAACATAGAGTAGTGGAAGGGAGACAGTTATCAGCTGAACATAGAGTAGTGGAAGGGAAGACAGTTATCAGCTGAACATAGAGTAGTGGAAGGAAGACAGTTATCAGCTGAACATAGAGTAGTGGAAGGGAGACAGTTATCAGCTGAACATAGAGTAGTGGAAGGGAGACAGTTATCAGCTGAACATAGAGTAGTGGAAGGGAGACAGTTATCAGCTGAACATAGAGTAGTGGAAGGGATCAGCTGAACAGTTATCAGCTGAACATAGAGTAGTGGAAGGAGACAGTTATCAGCTGAACATAGAGTAGTGGAAGGAGACAGTTATCAGCTGAACATAGAGTAGTGGAAGGAGACAGTTATCAGCTGAACATAGAGTAGTGGAAGGGAAGACAGTTATCAGCTGAACATAGAGTAGTGGAAGGGAGACAGTTATCAGCTGAACATAGAGTAGTGGAAGGGAGACAGTTATCAGCTGAACATAGAGTAGTGGAAGGGAGACAGTTATCAGCTGAACATAGAGTAGTGGAAGGGAAGACAGTTATCAGCTGAACATAGAGTAGTGGAAGGGAAGACAGTTATCAGCTGAACATGGAGTAGTGGAAGGGAAGACAGTTATCAGCTGAACATAGAGTAGTGGAAGGGAAGACACAGCAGGTGACCCAACTGTGCTTTGGGAATACTATAATTTCCCATTGTGTCGAACTCGATTGCAGAAATTCCGTTAAAAGTTTTTTAAATAAAATTCTGTTACCGATTTCGTAACCGAATTTAAAGTTTTAATCCGAATACATAAACAAGATTGATATCAAGAGTGTGCAAAGCTGTCATCGAGGGAAATGGTGGCTACTATATTTGGATTTGTTTAACACTTTTTTGTTTACCACATGATTCCATACATATGATTTTAAATGTAAATGTATATGATTCCACAGTGTTGATGTCTTCACTATTCTTCTACAATGTGGACAATAGTAAAACATTAAGAAAAGCCCTTGAATGAGTAGATGTGTCCAAAATCTTTGACTGGGACTATATATTTCTCAGAAATATAGACTCTTAGCTTTCATTTGACACCCAATTTGACATGCTCCTATGCACTTCACATGTTGATGCTCATGGGTCCATTTACATGGAAATGACCACCTATCACGACTGAAGAGGTTAATTATCCTTGGCCCTGAACGGAGGAAGGTGGAAATATGACAATAAACGGGAGAATTTTATATTTAAAATGGCCGACGATGATTGTAATGACATCGTGCTGAAATACCCATTTCATCTGCCTCTCTTATTGTGGAATTAATGAATGATGAAGCAGTGTCCTTCACATCTACACTCTGTCTGCATCCCAAATGTCACCCTATCTCCTACATAGTGCACTACTTCTGACCAGGAGCCATAGGGCTCTGTAGGGAACAGGGGGCCATTTGGATCACGGCTCTGTCTCTCTTCTCTCCCCATTCATTCTGAGATATATTGATCTTGTGACATTTATTTAAGTTTGGGCTAATGTATTAATTCCAAGATAATTATTCCAATATACTTTTGTCACTGTTGATATACCTCAGTGTCAGCAGGCAGGGGTTGGGGCGGGCACTGAATAAACGGCTATTTGACATTGGCGGACAGGAAGCTGGCAGTGAGAGAAATGTCTCTCCTTGAGGACGTCCATATGTGGAGAAAGACGTAGAGGGAAAATATTCAGACACCAGACAATTTGTTCTGCCGACAAGTGAAACGTGCTCTTGGCTTTCTCAGGCAGACGCAACAGGAAGGAGACGGAGGATATTGGTTAAATTGGGAGAGTAACGTAATGTACTGAATGCTTTAGGACAGTGCTGAGCCACTTGGAAGGACCATGGAGACATTGTTTTGAGGCTTTGCAACAGAGAGGTATAAAATGGCCTCCCGTGTGGCATAGCGGTCTAAGGCACTGCATTGATGTGCTTGAGGCGTCACTACAGACCTGAGTTCGATCCCAGGCTGGGTCATATTCAGCTAGACTTCTCTTACATCTGGGTCATATTCAGCTAGACTTCTCTCACATCTGGGTCATATTCAGCTAGACTTCTCTCACATCTGGGTCATATTCAGCTAGACTTCTCTCACATCTGGGTCATATTCAGCTAGACTTCTCTTACATCTGGGTCATATTCAGCTAGACTTCACTTACATTTGGGTCATATTCAGCTAGACTTCACTTACATCTGGGTCATATTCAGCTAGACTTCTCTCACATCTGGGTCATATTCAGCTAGACTTCTCTTACATCTGGGTCATATTCAGCTAGACTTCACTTACATTTGGGTCATATTCAGCTAGACTTCACTTACATCTGAGTCAGCTAGACTTCTCTCACATCTGGGTCATATTCAGCTAGACTTCTCTCACATCTGGGTCATATTCAGCTAGACTTCTCTCACATCTGGGTCATATTCAGCTAGACTTCTCTCACATCTGGGTCATATTCAGCTAGACTTCTCTCACATCTGGGTCATATTCAGCTAGACTTCACTTACATCTGGGTCAGCTAGACTTCTCTCACATCTGGGTCATATTCAGCTAGACTTCTCTCACATCTGGGTCATATTCAGCTAGACTTCTCTCACATCTGGGTCATATTCAGCTAGACTTCACTTACATCTGGGTCAGCTAAACTTCACTTACATCTAGGTCATATTCAGCTAGACTTCTCTTACATCTGGGTCAGCTAGACTTCTCTCACATCTGGGTCATATTCAGCTAGACTTACAGTGAAACCATTTCAGATGCAACAGGGTATTAGCTGAGAATTGATCCGGATGTTTCTCAAATGAGTGAGCAGTGGTTGGGAAAATAACATGTTTTTTTTTACTGATATATATATATATATATATTTGTTACACTGTATCTATTGATTCCTACTGTATAGATGGACACACACACAACACACACACACACACACACACACACACACACACACACACACACACACACACACACACACACACACACACACACACACACACACACACACACACACACACACACACACACACACACACACAC